>NW_008678766.1:47842-84868 GCF_000695815.1 Acanthisitta chloris
TATCCAACCTAACCCTCCCCTGACACAACTTCAGGCCATTCTCTTGGGAGATATGGCACCATGGTTTTAAGTGAAGATTCTTCTTTCCACAGAACTTATATATCTTCAAAAGCACCAGACACTTGTCCAGTAAACGCAGATTGCAACAGCAATGTTGTTCAGATTTAAGTCATGCAGAAGCACTAACAGCACTGACATGGCTTTTAGTTCCCTTCCTCCCTCCCACAGTAAATCCATGCCTGCCATGTTATTCACTGGATTTATGGGAATCATATTTTAAGCTTTCGAAACATCATGCACAGGATCTGGAAACTGCTAAATTTCATATAAGCTGGACAGAAAAGTATTTGAAACCCAATGTTAGATCATGTTTTCAGTGTTTGCATACTCTCATCACTGTGTTTCCTTAACAGTACCTCGCTCCCAGCAAAGAAACCCAACCAGGAAAGAGGAAACTTGTGCTACATCCATGCTTATTTAGGTCTCTCCTACCCACCTATTTCACGTGGTTAACCCACATTTCAGCAGAGAGGTGGGTTTAGACACAATTTGGGAAGCAACTTCCAACCACACCTAGACAAAGAGAAAGGGTTCCAATGCTCCTTAACAGAGCTGTGTGCCTTCATCCCTCTTTGTCCCCCAGAAATGCTGCTTGGCCCCTACCCAGGACCAACTGTGTGCCAGCTTGCATCGTGGTGGAGACAGAGCAGGACCTCCAGATCACCCATCCTGCTACTGCTGACAGAGCCACTGAGCTGGGAACGCCTGGCAGTGGCACAGGAATTCCTGCCTCTCCTGACCTCTCATCACCAGAGTGGTTTGTCCAACAGCAGCAGGATTTTGCACTTAGGAAGCATATGTTGAGGTCAGAAGTGTGGAGTCCATTCCAGAAATGCCCTATGTCAGTCTGGGGTGGCAAACAGACCTTTCTTCCACAGTTCATACTTGTTTGAAGCTACTAGGGTTAAAGAGAAGTTGTTTGAACTTTGCCAGGTCCATTCACACCACATCTTTTCTCAAAAAAACAAGATGGATTCTTTATGGAAGAGAATAAGACAGAGAACATTTGCAAACCAGTTGCCAACTCTGCACCACATGGCAAGGAAATCAAAGACAAGCAAATGTTGTCCAAGATGAATTAGAAAGATGCATATGCAACTGTTCTGGACACGACTTTCCCCCTGTACTGCTGTGAACCTTAAAGGGGGAATTCTGCTTTAAACTCAACCTTTGGCAGTGTATTCTTCCTTCTCACCTGGATATTCAATTTTTAGCTACTCTAAAGTGGGACAAGACCTAGTTTGCAAACTCCACAACTTTTATCTTTTTACTCTGGAAATCAGGGCTTAAAAAAAGCTGTCAGATTTTTCCTTGCTTTTTCCAAGCAGAAATATCATTTTAATTATTTCAGCTCCACCTTTACTGGCTGGAATTGGAAGCTTCCAGATGTCTGGTACTAAGTTGCTGAACCAGATGGTATTTGTTGTCAGAACCTTCTCCACGCCCATCCCAAATTTCATGCTGGTCATGTCTGTGCTTGACAGTCTGTGACAAGGTCTGCACGTGGCTGGAGGTTTTGCCCTGCATCCCCTGGTTAGAGTGACTCTAATGTCAGAGTCAAGACTGACACTACAGTCTGGTTTAGGGAGACATCTCTTTTCAGGAAACTGAAACAAGGAAATCAAAACAGAAACTGAAAGTTCATCACTTGCTTAAGTGCCTTTCTCATTTAGGGTTATCCTGGAAGGATATCCTGGATGGGGCTCTGAGCAGCCTGGGCTAGGGGAAGGTTTCCCTGTCCATTGCAGGAGGTTGGCACTAGAAGATCCTTCATGTTCCTTCCAACCCAAATCATTCTGTGATTCTGTGATTCTATGGAAGGAGTGTGGGCAGCAGGTCAAAGGAGGTGATTCTCCTCCTCTACTTTGCTCTCGTGAGATCCCACCTGGAGTGCTGCACACTGCCCTCAACATAAGAAGGATGTGTTACCTTGCAGACAGGAATGTGGGTCCATTTGCAGCAATTTGGTATGCTGTGCTCACCTAGAAAACTCAGCAGGTTCCTCCTGACGTGTCTTACACCCTGCACTAAAGCACTGCAAGAAAGCTGACAGAGAAAGGCTCCAGGCCAAACTCCTGGTAATGTGGCACTCACATGGTGAAGAACTTGGCTGCAGCAAATGAAGAACCACAGTCTATGCTGCTCTTCTGCTGGGGATGAAGTGGCCCAAAGTACTTATCAACACAGGGAATAATATTCAAGATATAGCCACAGTCACAGCCAATCCTGGGTAGGGAAGGGCTGTTTAATCAACAGCAAATGAGATGCCAGAATTGCTGTGCCAGATTCTTGGTGCACTGAGAGCAAGGGCAGTATTAAATGGTTATCCAAGCACAGGCTCTGCCTGCAGGGCAGTGGCTCTCTCCAAAGAGTCCCATGTCACTGTTGTGGCGACAGTACACAAAGCAGGTGAATGTCAGACAGGAGAAACAGCTCTGAAGGGCATTGACACACCAATCAAACACAAAAGGGTCAAGGAAACCCTCCTTCATGTGGCAGGCACACAGCTCTGAGATTGGCACAGACACTCAGGTGCAATGAGTAATACACAGTGGCATTGCACTGAGCTTCTACCAGCATAACTGAGGATGTTTACCATTACTCATAGGAGGTGAATCCCTGCACAGTTATGCAGAATATCCCAAGTGAGTGCCAGCAAGGACTTTCAGATCCCCTCACACTGGCATGCAACTCTACTGCTCACATATTTTATAACAACTGATGTTTTTCAGCTGTTGGGAAACTTTTGAGATCCATTCTTACCCTCTATTCTGCTCTGGTGACACCCACCTGGAATACTGCACACAGTTCTGGTGTCCTCAACATCAGAAGGACATGGAACTGTTGGAGTAAGGCCAGAGGAGGCCACAAAGTTGATGAAAGGACTGGAGCATCTCCCCTGTGAGGACAGGCTGTGGGAGTTGGGGCTGTTCAGCCTGAAGAGAAGACTGTGTGGAGACCTCAGAGCAACTTCTTAATATCTAAAGGGCCTACAAGGAGTTGGAGAAGGGACTCAGTGTTAGGAACTCCAGCCCAGGCTCAGCACTGACAGTGAGCTACTACACAACAGAGCTGCATGACACAGGCTGAAAGTTTTGAAGTTTAAATTGTGGTTGGGTATAACCACTTAAATTTTGTTGATTTTTTTTCTTCTTTTGTTGTAACTTCTCTGCATTTTAACAGCCTTAAAAATAAAACTATGAGGAATGATCCTGCCACACTGAAGAAATGCTACTGCCAAGCCAGTTCACCTGCAGTTAGTGAGTATGTGCTGGTAGGGTAAGATTTCATGACTGCAGGTGGATACAACGAATAAAACAACAGTAAAGGACAAGAAAACCAAAACAGGACAAGATGTGTGAACCAACATTTCTACAACTTTCTAGTCTCAATGAAAACTTTTTGTGCTCACCCTGATCTTGCAGGATGTAACTCAACATATGTCGTTGTGCACCCTCTGATGCGCTTAGCTGATGTGCCTGGGTTTGGAGAGCAATTTAAATAGAGGAATAATTCCTTGTTCATTTTCCAGTGCTATCTCTTCATAGCGTGGGTGTGTTGTTTTATAATACAGCATTATTTGTTTATAAAAATCAGTGGGAAAAACTACAGCTGAGTGGGGCTGGTTGACTGACGGATTTCAATTCTAGCAGGAAAAAATAATGCCAGATTTGTCATTTTCAAGAAACACCTAAAGGAGTTAATCATAGAATCCCAGAATGGTTTGGGTTGGAAAGGACCTTAAAGATCATATAGTTCCACCCTCCTGCCATGGGCAGGGACACCTCCCACCAGCCCAGGCTGCTCCAAGCCCCATCCAGCCTGGCCTGGAACACTCCCAGGGATGGAGCAGCCACAGCTGCTCTGGGCAACCTGTGCCAGTGTCTCACCACCCTCACAGGAAAGAATTTCTTCCTCGTATCTCATCTAGCCCTGCCCTCCTTCTGCTTAAGGCCATTCTCCCTTGTCTCATCACTCTATGCCCTTGTGAAAAGTCCTTCCTCAGCTTTCTTGCAGTGTCCTTTAGGAACTGGAAGGTGCTCTAAGGTCTCCCTGGAGCCTGCTATTCTCCAGGCTCAACAGCCCCAACTCTCTCAGCCTGTCCTTATAGAAGAGGTGTTAATTCTCTTTCTTTCTCTCTTTCTTCTCTTTCTTTCTTCTCTTTCTCTCTTTCTTTCCTGGAAACTATTTCTGTCACTCCGATCAGGGTGCTGGTCTAACTGGCAGCAAATCCCCTTTCTGATGGGACTCCCAGCAGCACCAGTTCCCTGATGCAGCAAGTCCTGGTGCCCCTGGAGACCTCAGGGTAACATGTGGCAGGAGGGAGCACATCACAGCTCGGGATGGTGGGGTAGGTAAGACTTGCCCCTGTTGAAGCAGACGTGGGTTTGGTGTGACCATGAAACCACAACTTGAATATTACTGCAAGCAAGTCAGTAACTGAAGAACAAGCCATGTGTCACCACCTGTTTGTGAAGCACAGATGGCCAAGATTTACAGTTGGCTTTGTACTAATAGCAATACTCCAGGTCCCTAACGTCTGTGGGGGCAAAAAGGATGCAGCAATCTGAAAACATGTCTGTGCCATCTGGGCCTAGGTCTGTCCTTCCTGGAGATCATCAAAACTGAAGGTAGAAGGTGGATTTTCTTCTGTGTACATTATTTTGGAGGGGTCAGACCTCCTAACCAGAAAAGACAGCAAATTTCCCCTCTCCTCCCCTCTGAATGTGGAAAAGGCACATTTCTGTGCTACCACCCAAAAGTGTCTGTGCAGCTACTGCTTATCTCACGTTCCAGCCCATGATCTCAGGGGAGGATACAGCCCTAAATTAGCTCATTTACAGTAGGAACTTTAAACTACAGCCAAAAATATTTGGTTTTATTAGAACTCCCTATATAGTTCAGCTCTGACCAATAACTTGTTTTATTTATTTTTCTGGCGAATTACCATGTTCTTATTCAAAGCCATAATGAGGATTATATATCAACGTGGAATGCAGAGCAGCTATTCCTGAAACTCCCAACTGCATATAAAAGAGCTTGGAATTCCCCAACCACTATCTCTTAGGTCCAGGCCACTTACAAATGTGGTTTAACATGAATGAAGTAATATCTTCAGAAAGGAAGGAGACTTTTGAGTCACGTCTGACACATTTAACTACACCAACCTCAAGGTTTTGACTGTCTATCTTAATACCACGCAGGAGTGTTTGATAATGATTACTCCCTGATGCTTATCCTGTTACAGGATACTTAGACACACACATGGGATACCAAGGGGAGAGCTAACAAATGAATTCAAGAATTTATGCCCTCTGAGCGCAAAAACCACAGAGGTCACCAGAAAAGGTCCCAGATGAAGTCAAATTCCTGCTTGGTGCACTTTGCTGCCTTTCTGCTTCATGCTAGAGCTGCCCTGATAGATTTCTGTGTCTCAAACTCAGCTGACCACCACATTTAACTGAAGGTGTGCACCAATCAGCCCCAAAAGAGCAAGACACGTGGCCACGAAGTAACCACCATGTAATTCCTGACTGCAGCTTATAATTATGGACCTTAGTGCTCTACAGAAATAAGACTTTCCAAAGAAAAACACTGCATTGTTAAAAGGCAGGATGACATCAGGAGAGATATATAGTGACAAATAGTAGTTTCTAATTTACATTCATCCCACTGTTAAAGCCCAAGCCTGTTTCAAGCAGTTTAACAGATGCTGCACTTAAAATTACATCTGTGGAAAGATACACACACTGTTTACAAAAGAATTACTAACAAATTATCTCGAGGTTGAAGTCACAACCTAAGGAAAGCTAATCTCTCTTTTGGAAAGATAATAGCAAATGAAAGTGTTTTAGAAAGTGAAACTGGAAGATCCAATTCAATAATAAAAAATTACATATAGAAGCATAGAATGGTTTGGGCTAGAAGATCATCTAGCTCCACCCCCTGCCATGGACAGGGACACCTTCCACTAGCCCAGGTTGCCCTGAGCTACCGGTGCCTCTATTTTTAACCTTGATCACAGGAGATCTGTTTCTAATTAGCTTGTGGGAATCAAGTGGGAATCAAGAATCAGTACAACTTTTGCAGCACACACAGTAAGCAGGTGTTACATTCATATTTTCAACCACAGTTAAGCATTTGGTACAAATTTGTGGCTTATGTTTAATAAGCAAACAGTAGTAATTTTTAAAAGTCATAAATAATTGTGTGAACACCTCAGCGTTTTCAAGGACAATTACTTGATTAAATCTGCATAATCATCAATTACACACACCATACACTTCCCATAATTACTGAGTACATTAGTACATTATTTACTGCAGATTATCCAACAGATCTGTCAAACCTAGGAGAGTCCTGAACTGCTGCAGTTAAAAACAGTATCTAAATTCTGAAATATCTTCCATTCAATTTATGGGAGAACTAAAGTGTAACAACACTTAGCTTAGAAATATATGAGCAAGAAATAAAAAACAGTTAACATTTTCTCTGCTTTCAATAAATTTCCTTGGTTGTCATATTCAAGAAACGTATATGTTGTTCAGGAACAGAATGTACTGGCACCAAATCTGTTGCATGCTAGAGCTCACTTTGGAGATGCAACAAATGTTTCTGTAATCTGCCCTGGAAAGTTGTCCTCCTTTTTCTCCCTTTTAGTTTCTGGAGGATATTTCTTGTTCTAGTGAGGAAAATCACTGTTTAATGAGCAATATAATGTTATTGTGGGGTTTTTCCTGTGTGTATGGATTCATTTTTTTTGGTCCATGGTGCTGCAAAGTGGAGAGGCAGTTACACGTCCTGGGGAACTCACCCATGAGACAGCTCCAGTGAATGTCTTCTTTGAACTTATCTCAAGAAACTCCCATCCCTGGGAGTGTTCCAGGCCAGGCTGGATGGGGCTTGGAGCAACCTGGACTGGAGAAAAGTGTCCCTGCCCATGGCAGAGGGTTGGAACTAGATGATCTTTAAGGTAAGGTCCAACCCAAACCATTTTATGATTCTACGATTCCATGACAAACTGCTGTAGCTGCCCAATCTCCACCTCCACACCCCAGTCATGTCCTACCAACCCTTTTCTTCTGCTGTGGCACCTCCCTGTGCCAAATCCACCCAGCTGCTCCCTTCATGGATGGAAGCACCTCCTCAGAGAGGTTCCCCAGGAGGTGTTGGACATGGAATAAGAACAAAAACCACACCAAACCCCGATTCCATGACAAACTGCTGTAGCTGCCCAATCTCCACCTCCACACCCCAGTCATGTCCTACCAACCCTTTTCTTCTGCTGTGGCACCTCCCTGTGCCAAATCCACCCAGCTGCTCCCTTCATGGATGGAAGCACCTCCTCAGAGAGGTTCCCCAGGAGGTGTTGGACATGGAATAAGAACAAAAACCACACCAAACCCTACACTGACCTCAACAAGAACTTTTCTGAAGTGAGTTAAACCAAGAGCAGGCTGTAAGGATGTAAACTACATCCCATAGCCACTGACTTACTGACAATCCCTATCACAGTGAAAATGCCCACACAGATTTGGGCACATCCAAAGAAATTAAGTTTGTGGAGCTAAGGTGTTCCAGGGAGTGTGAAAATGGTCTGATATGTAGAAACTTTCCAGAATGAGGTCTGACACAGCCATGGACACTCGCTGAAAGTGAAACAACACGTGATTTAATAGTCAGCTGAGATGTCTTGAAGCACATTTTTCCAGCTCTGTTTTCAAAGACATTTGTGGTGCCTGCTTCCCTTTTCCAGACTTGTATGGGAGTCCTCTGCATCAACAGAAGAGGGTTGGGGGACAGTGTATGGGATGTCAGCAGCAGATGGATAAGTCTGAAGGAATAAGGAGAACACGGTGGAGAGTGTGATGTGGAAGCCTGGATGGCCCTTCACAATACCCTACAGGGTTTCTGTTGGTTTGACACTCCACCCTAAGGAAGGCAAAGAACTTTCATGGGGAACACTGACACAAACAACATGACTGGCAACACCACTTTTTTTTTTAGACTATTCTTTAGACCAAGTGTAAATACACGCGCTGATCCTTAGAACACGGTGGAGAGTGTGATGTGGAAGCCTGGATGGCCCTTCACAATACCCTACAGGGTTTCTGTTGGTTTGACACTCCACCCTAAGGAAGGCAAAGAACTTTCATGGGGAACACTGACACAAACAACATGACTGGCAACACCACTTTTTTTTTTAGACTATTCTTTAGACCAAGTGTAAATACACGCGCTGATCCTTCCTCAGCATATTAGTAAACTAAGCCAACTTCCAGTGGAAATGGTCATTTGACAGAACAAAACTAAGCAGAGTCTTTGAAGTTCTTCACACCAATGTTGCTTTCTGTTACTAAACGCTTTTTACTCCTTTTGTATGGTTTTGGCATACAATCCTTTTCTTTTTTTTCCTCTAATGGTTTAATTTCTCTTTTTACTTGTGGCACTTTCAGTTCTGATGTTGGAAAGCAAAAGAAGAAAAAAACTAGAACAGCTGTATAAACATGAGGTATTTAAGAACTAAGTGACTTGCATTAAGTATTGACTTGTGCTGCAAAAACTTCAACAGTACTTATCAGAAAGACTTGACTCTCTCTTTATCAATAAAAAATGGGAATGCCTTAGAAAAATAGAAATGTATCATATCCTTAGCAAGAAAGTACCTTGGAAGGATATAAATCATCTTCAATAGTGCTTTGATTGGTGACCTTGACAGCTTTGTTTTCATTTCTATCTCAAATGCATTTGAAGAATGTCTATAAATAGCTAATACTGGCTGAATGCATAATTTTAGGCTCATTTTTTCAGCATGTGGATTTTGAAGGACTTAGCTAATGAAACATGGACCTGTCACTTGTGAAACTGTAAAGTCTAGTGTTTGGAAAAATAATATTTTAAGGACCTAAATGTATTTGTTAATAGGGAGTGTAAAGAGTAATATTAAATTTACAACATGTTCTTGAACCTGTTCTAAGTAAAGATGCAAGTTTGACTTAGAAATGTGAAGAAACAAATTTCACATGGAAAAAAACCCACTCATTATTTCTAAATATATTGCAAGGGAAATGCCTATATTCCTCCTCACATACTATCTAAAATCAGAAGGAAGAGGAATGCATTTAGGTCACCAAACCTGAATTCATAGCAGGCAAAAAAAAACGGGATTTGCATGTGGAGAATCAAATGGTTTGGGTTGGAAGGGACCTTAAGGACTATCTAGTTTCAGCACTTGCCCTGGGCAGGGACACCTTCCACCAGCCCAGGCTGCTCCAAGCCCCATTTAACCTGGCCTGGAATACTCCCAGGGATGGAGTATCCACAACTTCTACAGCTTCTCAAGGCAAAACCAGCTAGGCCTTTGCAAGGACAGAGCTGTAGTTATCTTCTTGCTTAGCTTGAATTCCAGATCAGGTCTTAATGGATCTTATCGTCCAGACTTTCTGTAGATGTAAAAGGAAGTTTGGGAATGGGATACAGGAGGGTTTTCTTAAGCAGTGAGGCCTTTTATATTTAGTTATTCTGTAATTAGTTGTTTTTATTGACATAAGGCATACAGATGGCCTTATACATAGCCACAGAAATATGGCCAAAGGTTATTTATTATCTTGCTACATTTATTGCTGTGCCTTCCACCATGATGGGTCCCAAAAGCACATGGTCTTTCAGAAATGCAAATAAACAAGACCAAAAAAAATGGTCTTTAAGGTCCTGTATGGACACACACACCGGTTTCACCCACTTCTGAAGGGGTTTGTGCCTGGAAGGAAGCAGCAACTCTTCTAGCAGGGAATAATGCTACAGGAAATAGCCAATGCCCAGAAGTGGCAGAAGTAGATGGCAAATTTAGAGACAGGAATCATTCCAGTTGTTTCTTTAGCAGGGGAAACCCAAATATTGCCTTGCCCCTATGAAACTAGTACATTCTGGATGGTATTTGAGGCCTGTGGCTTTGCATGGAAATTTTGCCACAGGAATTTAATGCATATTGCCTGCCCCCCCCCAAGCTGTCCATCCACTCTTTCTGTTGGTTCAGCCATACACAGGATACCTTGTCACAACAGGCCTAATCTGAAGTTGTTTAGCTCTCAAGAAAAGGTTCTTCTAGTATTTTTATAATCCAGTTTTTCCCTTTGTTCTCTCCCTCCAAAGCAACAGATCCCATCTCAAATTCTTCTGCTAAAAATTATGAGACATAGACACATAATAATTTTGAGATTTTACAGTGGTTTCAAACCTGATTCTAAAGTCCAAGTTCAGAATAAATTTTTATATACCTCTACACATTTGTCTGGATTTCAGCCCCAAAGGCACAACCTTAACCAAGATCCATAAGTATGTTTTAAAACAACAAATAATTCCCCTTCTTTTTTCTTCCTGCCCTCACTTGGGCATTTCCCCAGCTCCCACTACACCTAGGAACTTGTCAGTTGTTTGTTTTTTTCACACTCTTTATGTCTAAAACATTTCAAATTTCCAGGTCTCACTCCCATTCCTGTGCTTGGTCAGAGCTGAAAAATATTTCACCCTAAAATTTGATTTAGATTGGATGTTAGGAATAAATTGCTCCCTGTGAGGTGCTGAGGCACTGGCACAGGTTGCCCAGAGCAGCTGTGGCTGCTCCATCCCTGGGAGTGTTCCAGGTCAGGTTGGATGGGGCTTGGAGCAGCCTGGGCTGGTGGGAGGTGTCCCTGCCCAGGGCAGGGAGGGTAGGAATGAGCTGATCTTTAAGGTCCTTCCAATGCAAACCATTCCATGATTCAATGATGATTCTGTGAATTACACCACTGCTCTGACCATCCATTCCAGTGTGTGGTCACCCTTACAGCAAGGCTTTTTTTCTGTTGTTTTTAGTCAGAATTTCCACTGTTGCAACTTAAACTGCAATCCTTGGACTTTCACTGCATGACTCTGAAAGAAGTGCAACTCTGTCTTCTCTACACATTCCCTTTTCATAGCCAAAGTCCATATTAACATCAGCATTTTTGTCTATTCTGCAAATTTTGGACCTTTTTTATTCATGCTTTTGATGTCTCACTCAGTGCTGCACTGGTTTACTACAACAGTCAGGGAATAATACAATTCAGTTTAGCTAAAAGAGAGATTTAATGTCCATCTCTGTGGGTATGTCCCACAGTGAGTTCTTCAAACCACTGTCTTGCCATGTCATAACTAATGTATTATCATAGATTTAGTAAGGATTCAAAGCACTAGTGCAGCTCTAAAACCTCATTTTGTGTCCTCTAAAATTAGTAACCATTAGAAAAATTCAGATTTGTCAGTATTAAAGACCTTTTTTTAGACACATTAGCATGTAGATTCAAATTTATGCTTTCTGTAACATCAGCCTTGCTTTTCTTTAAACAAATGTACTCCTGAAAGAAAAGAAAATAAAAGCAAGCTGCAAGTTCAAAGAATTTAACTGAGTGATGCAAAATATTTCCTTTAAATGTAGATCCAATTTCTTCTACTTTTTTATGTGCCAGGTGTGTATAAATGTCAACTACCAGATCTCTAACAGCAGTGACTGCCTTTTCAGTAGAATTTAAAAAGTAAATCACTATCCACCCCAAGCTTTGACTCAGCTTTGTGCAACCTGCTAAAGAAACATAGTGGGACTGATAAAAACCGAATCAGATTTGTCACTTCCATTGTGTTTGATGCTTGCAGTTGCAGTATGCCATAAGTTTCTAACAGAGCAACTTGGAAGTTTACTTTTAGAGTGTTTGCAGGATGGGTTGAGCATGATCCATGTGCTTCGTCTTCAAGCAGCTCATACCTTGCAGAGGAACTCCTTGAGTTGGCAACTGAGTTGGTCTCTGATATGAAATACAAAGACCAAACAACACCACAGATCCTACACTGATCCCATCTTGCCTCAAGTAGAATTATAGAATCACCAAAGTTGGAGGAGGCCTCTAAGATCATCGAGTCCAACCATTAACCTGTCGCTGCTGGAACCTCTAAACCCAATACCAGATTCTCCAGTGTCAGACACCTCTTCAACACTTCCAGGAATGATGACTCCACCACCTCCCTGGGCAATATTCCAGTGTCTGACCACCCTAACAGAGAAAAAAAATATCCTAACATCCAATCTGACACTCCCCTGTCTCAGTTTATGACCATTCCCTCTAGTCTTCTCACTGCAGCCATGGCAGGAATGGTCATCCCCCACCTCTCTCCAACCCCCTTTTTCCTCTTCTCCTTGCAGAAAGGCGGGAGGAGACAAAACTTAGCACTCTCAGAAATGCACAAAGCACAACTATTTGACAATCTTCATCCCACTTCTGAGGTCTCTAGGGCAGCTGAGGACCCACACACCACCCTCTCAAGGAGACCATGCTCACCACCAATGGAAAAATAACTCCAAATATCCTCCCTTTTCCACTGCCTACACATGGTTGTCCTGGCAGAGTTTAATGGAGACAAAACACCCTTTGCAGGGGTTCTGCTTAGCTGGGAGTAAGCAGGGCATGTAGTCAGGGGGTAAGGAGCAATTAGGCCTAGTTTGTATTTGCAAAACAATTAGTCACTAATTAGGCCAGTTTCACATTTGGAAAAGGGGAATAGCTTTAATTAGAGTAGAATTATATCCCTCTGACAGACTTCAGAGGGAACTCTAATGGCAGGATGCAAACTATAAAGCCTGCCAGGCTTTTACAGCATTTAATGGCTTATGGAGCATATTGGAAGTGTACAGTCCTTTCAGTATGTATAACAACCATCTGCCACAAACCCCCACGTCCCTGCCAGGATCAGAGCTCCTAAATGGGGGGGGAAAAGAATGTTAAAACAGTAACCAAATCCCCAGCTTGGATCAAGCATCTTCATAACTGCATTTGGGCAGCTTCTCTCCCTAATCTAGAAACTTTTTCTTTCCCCACAGAATTCTTGCCATGGAATAGAAAGAAAACATGAAGTGTCACTTAGATAAATATTTAATATCTAGCTGCAAAGGATACTTTTTTCTCTCTGGTCATGCTTTTATTTAGCTGTTAACTAGAGGAAGGGTCTACACATGAACTTGCAGACCTAAATAAGTAAAATGCATTTAATTGATGCCTTCTGTTCCTCACACTAGGGCTGAAAACAGGCACTGGTCTCAACATAGAAGTTTCTTGGGAGCTGCAATTGTCCTGCAGCTTAGTTTCCATTGCCTGAGCTTAAAACTCCTTCCATGGGGATAAACAGCCAATCTTCCATTGCAAGGATCACTCTTATAGAGGCCAACAAATTCTTTTTGGGGTCTCTAGGAATCACAGAATCTTTAAAGTTGGAAAAGACCTCTGAGATCATTGAACCCAACCTATGAGCTAACACTACCATGTCAGGGGGTTGGCTTTCAGGCAGGACAATCCAATGAAAAGAGATTTGCCTAAAAAGACAAGCATATTCCCAGCCTCTGAAATCAAAATCGAGCAAGATGGAACCACAGGCAGGTCATGCTAAAAGACTGCAGAGCAGAGAACTGGACAAGGTGACACTGGTGATGGGAATACTGCTGCTCTTTTTCTTTCTTGGTGGGAACCACTTCAAGAAAGACACTTCTTTTTTTTTTTTTTTTTAAATTTAGGGATAATAATTTCATGGATTTTTTTTGTTTTTGTGAAAAAACATTGCAGCTTTCACCTACCCTAACCATTAGATTTGACCCAAGATCAGAGCAGGAGGCTTATGTGCCTTCCTGGGACTGCACTCCAAGGGATATGCAATGGGATAGCTGAAGGCACAATGGGCCTTTTAACTCTTTTGGCAACACTACCTTTTACATAAATAATTAGATATTCACTGTAGCAGGGACTAGCATGGATGTGTCCTCCTTCCCAAGTGTTTCAGTCCCAGAGCTACAGACTTTTTCCACCCTATGGCTAAATGTTTGACCCAAAATTGAGTCATCCTGCAAAGGGGACAGACACCCATCTGCCAGCACCCTTTGATACTATAGTGCAGATATCCCAACCCGGACAGATTTTACATCCACACTCAAACCACAGGAGGGATTGGACTGAGGTCTGGGTATTCACAGCAACCCAGGAATTGCATTTCCATGGACCAGTAAAGGAACCAAATTTATGAACATTTAAGGATGAAATGAGCAGAGCTGAGGGACAACACTTCCAAAGATGGGATTCACAACAGTGCTGAAGAAGAGCACAGAAGGGAAAAAAATACTACCCTGAATGTTTTAAGGCACAATTGTGGACACCCACAATGTCTGTGAAACAAATGAAAGGGATTTAAATATAATAATTTGGGTTTAGGAACAAGAACTCCTTACAGAGAATTTCCTGCCCCTGTAAACACTCCCTCTTCTAATCCCATGGAAAAATGTGATCCTTGTGGTAACTGAATCTCAAACTATTCAGAACTACAGATTTAAACCAAGATTTTGGGTGCCAGTTATAAGCTTGTTGGAAACTAAGAGAGGTGATGCCTCCCCAGCCAGCATGTTCTCACACAAATGAACAGGTAAACAGTGCAGCCACCATGAACAGTTGTTATTTTCCATAATCACTGGAAAAAAACCCCAACATTCTGGGAGTAATTTCGTAGACAGATTCCCTGCTCATCTAACATGCCCTCAGGACATAGTTTGTCTCCAACACAATCATCAGGTGAAAGGCAAATGAAGGAAAAGAGCATAACATATATGAGGGAAGAAAGGAGACAGTTTCTTTCCTGAAAGATGTTGATTTCCACAGGAAAGAAGAAGAAAGGATGGCAAGGAAAAGCAGATTAACAAACTAGCCAGCTGTCATGTCAGAAGAAAAAAAAGGAAAATCAATCCTCTGCTTTGTGCCAGTCTCTTCTTTACCACACTCCTTAGAGGACAGGAGCAA
Source organism: Acanthisitta chloris (assembly GCF_000695815.1). Taxonomy (NCBI): domain Eukaryota; kingdom Metazoa; phylum Chordata; class Aves; order Passeriformes; family Acanthisittidae; genus Acanthisitta; species Acanthisitta chloris. The sequence continues at coordinate 62,746 of NW_008678766.1, forward strand.
CAGCACACACAGTCTGGTATGTCCAGGCTGCCCAAAAGTTAATGGTTATTGCCCAAAGGTTATTACTAATGGTTATTATTGTTATTATGACCTTTTAAATCCTCTCTCATCTTGGAAAACAGCTTTTACTTTATGGCAAGCCCAGGCTGTTTTATCATTTTGACCCAAAATGTATTTGTCCAGATTTCTTTTATACTGTCATTGCATTTGACAGGGGATGAGAAGCTCAGCATGAGCTGCAGTGTGAGCTCAGCCTAGAAAGCCAATGGAATTCTGAGCTGCATCAAAAGGAGTGTGGGCAGCAGGTCAAAAGAGGTGATTCTTCCCCTCTGTTCTCTGCTCTGATGGAATACTGCACACAGCTCTGGTGTCCTCAACATCAGAAGAACATGGAACTGTTGGAGCAAGGCCAGAGGAGGCCACAAAGTTGCTAAGAGCACTGGAGCATCTCCCCTGTGAGGACAGGCTGAGGGAGTTGGGGCTGTTCTGCCTGGAGAGGAGAAGGTTGTGTGGAGACCTCAGAACAATTTTTCACTATCTGAAGGGGCTACAGGAGCTGGAGAGGGACTCTGTGTTAGGAAGTGCAGTGCTGTCTGTAGCTGTGTCCCTTGTATACTGAGGTCTTGCATTGCTGAGGTCTGTCTGGACAATTTCTGCATGGTACAAACCCAAAATGTTGTCATAAAGTCCAGACAAATTTATATTGGGAGAGGGAATTTCCTCCCCTGAAATTCCTGTTCTCACATTTCCCTCTGCCTAAGCCTTTATCTCTTCTGCTTGTCTCAGGGAAGCCACAGGAATGATAAAAACAGGAGACTTTGTCAAGAGCAGGACTGGACTGTTAATCACCAAAATAAATGAACCTATAAAACCCATATAACCTTGCAGGACATAAAGTAAAATTGTCCTGGTGATGACAGTTTAATTCTAACTAGTATTTCTAAAGCCAAAGTATTTCTCTGGGTATGAATACACAGGTTGTCCAAAAGACTGGCATATGCCCCTTCTCTCCTAATTTTGAGATGCTTCTTTCATTGCACATCATTCAAGATAAATCAGATGTTAAAGGAGATATTTATGATCTCCAAAACTCAATAAACTGCATTCACATTTAGAGTACTTTGGCTCTTTTGGGGCTGAAAAGACCATAAGGCCTCATGTATAGTTGTATAAATAAATGAATATATGAAATTTAGTAACAGGAGCTCTTCTGACTCATAGGAGTCTTTGGAAAAATCCCCACTAATCTATTAATAACAAAGAATCTGTACTGCTAAAACTGCAAACCCCAGCAAGTCCTCTCTTCTCAGCATACCAGAGAGACATTCTTGCTGGTAACAGTAGCATATTCAAGACAGCACAAGCTTGACACAAGCTCTGTTCAAATTCTGAAGCCAGATACCTGGAATTAAGAGCATTCCCATACAAGATATTGGATATTCTGCAAAATTCTCAGCTCAGTGTAAAGAGTAAATGTTTTTAAATGAGATAAGTATGAATGTGCCCAATACCATCAACTGGTGTTGAATTCCTTGTGTTACTGGACCAGGTAACAAATTGCCTTCTTTTCTTCCATGTCCCTCATAAGAATGACATGGAATTGCTGGAGCAAATCCAGAGGAGGTCCATGAAGTTGATATGAGGACTGGAGCACCTTCCCTACCAGGAAAGGCTGAAAGAGTTGGGGCTGTTCAGCCTGGAGAAGAGAAGGTTGTGTGGAGACCTCAGAGCAACCTGCAGGAGCTGAAGGGGCTCCAGGGAAGCTACAGAGGGACTCTGCATCAGGAACTGTAGTGATATGACAAAGAATAATGGGTTAAAACTGAAAGAGAGGAAATTTAGTTTAGATATACAGAAGAAATTCTTTACTGTGAGGGTGGTGAGACACTGGCACAGGTTACCCAGAGCAGTCGTGGCTGCCCCAACCCTGGCAGTGTTCAAAGTCAGGTTGGAGTCCTTGAGCAACCTGATCTGGTGCTATTTTTAAATTAGAAATTTAGAGTACTCAAACATGCATTGAAGTGCAGAAGACGCTCAATAGAGGAGCTGGAACCTCTGGCACAGATGAAGGAGTTGCTGGTAGTTTGATACCAAACAGTCAACTAAAACATAATTTACAGTAGTTACAATTTACACACCATGATTAGGTTTCAGGATTATATCTCAGGGATAAATCAAGTGCTCTCTGCTTTAAAGAACATTTTTTTTCCCATGCTATGTATTGATATACAGATGTGACTAAGTCACTTGGCTCGCATTTCAAGTTTTCCTTTACAGGCACTGAGTTTAGGGACCTGAAGTTTTGATTTTGCAGCACAATTCTGCTACAAGAGGTGATTCCTGAAGCCAACTACACATCCAAGATATTCAGCAGCAGTTTACAGATCTCTGTACCACAGAGGGCTCTGTTTCTCACTCTTGTACTTAACTTCAGTGCAAAGAACATGTAGATGGTTTCCTACTTTCTGTCTGCTCTCCATTCTGAGCACTAATGTGCCCATCCCCTCTCATACTTCCAGGTTCCTAAATTAGACAAATAATACAACTGCAAACATATATATAATCTTTCACCAACCATTAAAGGAACAGTGCTGTGACTGGGAGGCCTCAATTCCTTTCTTCTATTCTTTGTTAGTCTTTGTGTATGTTTTATTTCTTATACAGTGCTTCAGGCATCACTCAACAAATGATAATTTCCCCACACTGAGCCACAGTACAATAAACACTGTGAGGTGGAGGAGATCCATTCAGCAAGGAGCCCATGATGGTTCCATTTTTAGCCCAGTTCTTCAAGCAATGAGATGTGAGAGATCACACTGTGTGCACATATAAATGTTTCTTGACCTTTTAGTCCATCAGTTTAGGAAGCACTGCCTGGTTTTCCCCAGATTTAATAGGAGGGGGGTTAATAGACCTGAAAATACTCCATTGCCTAAAGAATGAGGGAAGCAAACAGCTTGGTGAAGCAGGGAAATACAGCTAGTGCCTCCACTGAGGGGAAAGCTAAAGAGAAGCAGCTATGGCTGCCACCAACAGGTTCAGCTGACATTTACTTATTCAAGGCAAGAAATTAAGCAGGACAAGAGGAAATGGCCTCAAGCTGTGCCAGGGAAGGTTGAGATTGGATAGCTGGAAAAAATTCTTCACTGAAAGCATGGGCAAGCATTGGAACAGGCTGCCCAGGGAGGTGGTGGAACCACCGTCCCTGGAAGTGTTCAAAAGGTGTGTGGATGTGGCACTTGGGGATGTGGTTTAGGGATGAACACAGTGGTTCTGTGGTGATTCTAAGGCAGTTGATGGATCAACAGAGCTGGATCTTGAAGGAAAGTCATGGTCCAGCCTCTGTGTTTGTCCTAGGTTACAATGTAGGGTGTAACCAATGGTATGTATTCTATTATGGTCTCCACAAGCTGTTAAAGCAGGTAGGGCAGTGATCACTATCTCCTACACATCCCAGATGGCTCCCTCAGGGGCTGTCTCTGTTAAATGGGCTGTCAGGGACCCATGAATGACCCATAGAATTACATCATCCCATGGTGAGATGCTTCACCCCAAGGGGGGGAGCTAAGCATTCCCACATGGAGGGGGAGCCCAGCATTCCCACAGGGATATAATCTGGGGTTTGGACCAGCACAGAGCCCTTTGCCTGCTGGATTCTCACAAGACAAGAGCTACCACTGGACCTTCAGGTGAAGACCAGCTCTACAGGATCACTGCTCCAACAGACCCATCACTCCAGGAGTGCTGCAGCCACCATTTAATCAGACTATTACCAACACCTTGACTGACAGGGTGTCAGGTTGCTTTCTGACTCTGTCCGTGGTTTCTTTTTGTACTGTTGCATTTATTTTTTTTTTTGTTTTCCCTATTAAATTGTATTTCTGACTTGGAGTGTCTCATTGGTTTGCTTTCAAACCAGCACAGTGTTACATTAGTCTGAGATGGTATTAATGGCTTCAAACTGAAAGTGAATAGGTTTAGATTAGATTTTAGGAAGAAATTCTTTACTGTGAGGGTGGTCAGGCACTGGTATAGGTTGCCCAGGGAAGTTATGGCTGCTCCGTCCCTGGTAGTGTTCCAGGCCAGGTTGGATGGAGCTCTGAACAACCTGGGCTGGTGGAAGGTGTCTCTGCCCATGACAGGGGGTGGGACTAGATGATCTTTTTTAAGATCCCTTCCAACCCAAACCATTCTATGTGAGCCAGTGTTTGCTCCTACAAAGTTATGTCTCTTAGCAGTACTTTTCTTCCCTTTTGCAGATACCCATAAGATTATATGCTCTCTGCAGCTGGAATTAAACTTCCTGTCACCATAGCCTGGAGATGAAAAAGTCTCTTGCTGACTGTCATGCACCTTCCTGATTTCACACAGAGGTGCTAAAACATTACCAATGTATTCAGGCAGGAAATACACTCAGTGCTTTGTGGGGCTACAAGACATCCACAGGTACCTCCACAGTATCCAAATCTGTATGAGCCAGGAATTTTATCAGATTCCCAACAACAAATCTATCAGAGAGACAAAGGAAGTTGTTCATTTCTCAGAGTATTTTAGGCTCCAGTTTGCCTCACATACAGATTCTTGATTTCTACTTCAACCTCAGTGACAGAAATGCCCCAAGGTGAATGAATGCAAATATCCCTTTGTCCAAAGACCAAGGTACTTATACCTTATTTGCATGATAAACCCTCTATTTTTTGTGGCAATTATTTGTCCTCAGTAAAGCTTATGAAGAAAAACACCAAGCTAGGTATTTACTCAGAGTAAAATAGGAATTTTTAGTGAGACTGTATGGAAAGGAAATGCTGTTCCATGAGAATATGGTTAGCAGGAGCTGCCCTCAAGAAAACCAGCAGTTTGCAGCTAAATACTATATTTGTATTTGAACAAGAATGGAAAGAATGTATTCTATTCAGATAACCTGCAATACTTTCAGCTTACCCAGACATGTGTTAGCTCTGTTAATACAGTGCTTGTTTTTAAACAGGAATTATATCAAAACTAATTTTATCCTATTAATATTTTAGTGGTTTAGGCAGGTTAACATTCTTCCTAATCCACAGGGTAACAACCTTTTCTCTCATAAGGATTTTGACAAAAGAATAAATTACAGATGTCTACTTTTCAGCCTTCAAAAAAAAAAAACCAACAAAAAAACACCCATAACATTTGAGCTACTAAAAGGTTGAAAAGAGCCAGAGAGAATTATGACCAAATGCCACATATTAAAAAGTTCTCCACATGTGGCACAGAAAGAAACAGCCAATTCAGTGCAATTGTCTGCTTAACAGGTTGAGCCTCTATCCAACTGGTAGCAATCAGGCAGGACACTAGAGCGGGCAGGAAATCTAAAATTAGGTTTTACTACCTATAATGGAGGATTTATGGGATAATTTAATTGGCAGTCTTGGGACTGAAACCCAAGGTGGGGGAACAAAAACATCTTTCTGAATATACTCTATGAGCCCTTCCTGTAGTGGGCTGAAAAACAAAAGGACTGGGGGAAATCATATAGAGATGTAATATCTCCTTTCCAGTGCTAAGTGATGCCTGAGTGTGTTTGTGGGGGTTAACCAGAGACAATAGAAGTCATGCTTTGATAGAAAATGCTTTTTCTTCTTTTTAGGAGAATGTCCTCTGAATTGCTTCTTGGAGTGAAATGTGCCTCTCAGTACACAAGGGATGATCACCAGTCCCAGAGTAAACAGAAGGCTGTAATTCACTCTGATGCTCTTCTGACGTCGCAGAGCAGGAAAGCACAGCCCAAAGAGTTTATTGACTGCAGCAAATTGATCCCAGCCTTGTACTCACTCACTCACCCCAGGCCAGACGTTACCATCCACAATATTTGCTGAGCCACTTGGACTTTTGTTTCCCCATGGTCCTTCTGTGCTTCAACAGACCTTGTAAAGCCAAACCTCGTCGAAGTTCAGAAGCACTTTATTGCTTTCCCCTGTTCACCAGGAGAGCTTTGAAAGGGTTAACATTTCATTCTCTGCTGGCTGCAAGGCTGTGCAGCTGAACGAGGGGTAACAGGATCCCCTTCTCCATCCTCAGGGGTGTTCCACCCATGTCAGCACTTGCTACTGATGCATTTTCTGTGGCTTATTGAATTTATTAGATGGGTTTGGGAGGTTCAGAGAGAGGAGCAAGGAGCTGCCTGCTGTCACCTAGCGAGGGGGATGCACTCCCACGTGCTGCTGGCAGGAAATTCCCATCACATCTCCATGACTCCTTGCTCTAAGGAGCCATGGACCCCCAAATCCATAACTGACTGGGATGCAGGGAACAGACATAACAGTATGAGGGAGCAACAGACCTACCAGCTCCTTGCAGAGCACATCTAACTCAAATTGCTGACAGTTTCATAATCCTTTGCTGAGATACCTTTTTAGGGTTTTTTCTTTTTGGTAAATCTAATATTGTTTAAAAATGGCAGTCACTCATCTATGGAGCAGATGCAGTAGAGGTAAATGCAGATATAGAGTAGATGTAGTAGAGGGAGTAGAGATCAATTGTATGATCTCTACTCCCCCTACCAGAGCCAAGGGCTACCCATTCCAAAGTTTTTCTGCAATGGGATCTCCACTGCAGACCTTTAAGAAGATATTACAGCATTTGACAAATGTCTTCATCTTTAAAACCTACACACAGTCATGTTCTATTCCATGGTGACAACTCTGAGAAGATGACAGGAGAATATGCTTAGTATTATTACTTCTAGCTTATCACTGGCAGTGCCAAAAGGAAATGTAAACAATCAAGTCAGTATAAGGATCTTTGATTATTATTCTTAGAACGGCCATGACATTGAGTTATAAGCTATCATAAATTAAAAAATGCATTGCCATTTATTTCAGAAAGGAACTTGCAGGAATAGGCTGAAAAATTTCAAGCTTATCTCAAGAACTTCTCTCTCAGCACATTTCAGACTCGATTGCTGTGACATAAAAAAAGTCCCAGAAACAAGGGGAAATTAACAGATTCCAGAAATCAACCTTTGGAAGAGCTTTGCCAATAGCCAGTAAGTCTGCAGTGAAATCAGTCAGGACATTTGGAAACTAACCCATGGAGGAGGCTACAACATCTCCAAAAAAGGTGTTTAAGTATATCTAAGAGTGGCAGTGTCATGATTGGGCTGAGGGTTTTACCACATTGCTTTTTTCCAGTTTCCCACTTTTTGAATGCTAACATCAATCCTTCATTTCTTGCTTCTTATATGGTTCCCCTAATCTTGCTTGTAATGTGAATAAGAAAATACCATTGACATGATCAGGGAAAAGTTTTTGCAGTTTTTAAACCTCTCATGCTCCTTCTCTAAAAGAACCACTACACACCCTGACACAGACAGACCTACAGACATTGCTATCACTAGGATGCACTGAAATGATTCTTTAATGATTCTATGATTCTATGAAATGAGCTGCTGATTGAAGGAAAGGCCTTGCAGCTGCCAGGATGACCATAAAGTGTGCTCAGCTACATCTTACCTGACAGGAGGTTGTGGCCAGGTGGGGATCAGCCTCTTCTCCCAGGCAACTAATGACAGGCCAAGAAGGAACAGCCTCTAGGAGTGCCTGACAGGTTCAGGTTGGACATCAAGAAGAATTTCTTCATTGGAAGGACTGTCAGGCATTGGAAGGGGCTGCCCAGGGAGATGGTGGAGTCACCATCCATGCAGGTGTTCAAGAAACTACTGGACACGACACTCAGTGTCCTGGTCTAGTTGACAAGGTGGAGATGGGTCACAGGTTGGACTCGATGATTCTGGAGGTCTTGTCCAACCTAAATGATTCTGTGATATGTCAAGTCAATATCTTTTCATGATCCTGAAAACTTCCTTGTTGACAGATTAATTTACTTTATATTTCAAATTATATTCGAACTTTAGATTTGAAGCATTTCTTCCATAAACTTCCCTTTTTATTTTCCCCTGACTTACATGTTCTACCTTTGGGGATAACATAATTACATTGACATAAAGAAGAAAACCTTTGTGTCTCAGATATGGCTTCTCTGTTGCCTAAACTTAAAATATATGAAAAGTTTATAGACCTTGACAGATTGAGGGTGTGGTACAACACACTCTCCTTCATGCAGTGCAGCCTTCATCTGCGAGTAAGTTGCCTTTTCATGGAAATACTATTCAGAAAGCATTTCCATAAAAATTCACCCTGGCACCGTTGTGTTTCTCTTGTCATTCACCCAGCTGTGCTCCTTCCTTGACTGAGTTTTCATTTTGAATAAGGCACAACAGTCATTTTCATGGGGGGAGCTGGAGGAACTTTCCATTTTTACGTAAGAGCAAAGGCTGTGGTCGATGTAACAGGGAATGAAGCATCAGTAAAAACCAGTGTGGTTGTATTTACAATCAGAGTCTAAGAAAACACTTGAACCTCCAGCACAGACTCCCAGCACAGACTCCCAAACTCCACTTTCCCAGGTCTTCTTGGGGGTTGGAACTAAATGATCTTTAAGGTTCCTTCCAACCCAAACCATTCTATGAGGTTATGGCTGAGGTCAACACAAGTCCTCCCACTAACCTGAGCACACAGGGGATAGGGCCCAGACTACTTTCCCCAGAGGAAGGAGAGAAGAGGAGACCATCCTTAAAGAAAAGAGCACCTGGCCCAGATGGATGAGTTAAACAAGGTCATGCCATTGTTGCTGATGCAGTTCTTCAGCCACCAAGTGCCAGTGATGCTCTGAGGCACTGAGCTCCTCCAAGATTCTGTACCTTTTATTTTCTCTACCAGCACACTGAGCTGGGACTGAAATTTAACCATTTCTAAAAAGCTTTACTCCTGCATCAGGCAGCACTGAGGCCAATGCAGAAAAGATCCCAGGATGTGATAGAATCATAGAATCATAGAATGTTAAGGGGTTGGAATGGACCTTAGAGATCACCTAGTCCCAACCCTCTCTGACCTGGTCAGGGACACCTCCCACCAGAGCAGGTTGCTCAAGGCTTTATCCAACCTGGCTTTGAACACTGCCAGGGTTAGGGCAGCCACAGCCTCCCTGGGCAACCTGGGCCAGTGTCTCACTACCCTAACAGGAAAGAATTTCTTCATCATATCTAACCTAAATTTCCTCTCTTTCAATTTAGGCCCATTACTCCATGTCCTGTCACTGTAGTTCCAAACACAGAGTCCCTCTGCAGCTTCCTTGTAGCCCCTTCAGACCCCGGAAGATTGCTCTGAGGTCTCCACACAAGCTTCTCTTCTCCAGGCTGAACAGCCCCAACTCTCTCAGCCTGCCAATGTCCTCGCGTACCTGCTGAGCCCTGTGCCATTACTGGGCAAAGGAAAAGAGAGGCAGACTTCCCCATCTAGGTTGGGATCCCAAAAGCAGGCTGGAAGGCAGAGGCTATACCTGCACTGCTCCCAACAGGTAGATGAGCTGGTGCCTCACCCAGTGCTGGGGCTCACTGTGCTGCACCAGATCAAGCTGCAGCTCTCCCCCTCATAGAATCATAGAATCAGCCTGGTTGGAAGAGACATCAAAGATCATAGATTCCAACCCTACCGTGGTCACTAGACCATGGCACCAAGTGCCACATCCAGTCTCAGCGTGAAAACCTCCAGGGATGGTGAATCCACCACCTCCCTGGGCAGCACATTCCAATGCCTGAGCACTCTCTCTGTAAAAAATCTCTTCCTAATATCCAACCTAAACCTCCCCTGGCAGATCGGTGGCCACTGAGCCCCACATTGCTGCACTCTCATGTTCAAAGGGGATTTTGAGCACGTTTCCCAAACACAAATACTAAATTATTATTTAAAATGATGGGGTTTGTATTTTCTGAAGTATTTGCCCTGCACTGAGGCTGCAAATGGACAGTCTGTGGTCTCTTTTATGAAGCTGTTTTTATCCTTTCAGAACCAAAGTGGTAAACCACTAATCGCATGAGCATTTTTCTCATTATCAGTTACAATGTTAATGACTCTTATTTAAGCAAGCAGTATTTTAAAACCTTTCAGGCTTGCATGTTCAATTATTAGACCTCAGACTGTTTATTGTATCTTCTCTTAAGCAAGTTCTTTTACGATGTTAAATGGAAGAGGCCATTTCAAGACCAGGCAGCAATTTGCATCAGTAAACACTTTTAGGAACATGTTGCTGCAGTGTCTTAAAACTGACTCATTTTCAAAATCCCTTGCCTGAAGGTTCAGTGCACTCTAGTGCTCAGGTCTAACTGTAAATAGCTAAATGTTCAATTAAAATTGTGGGCTAGCAGCTGAAGTAAAGGCAAACTTTAACCCCAGTGGTAGTATCAAGCTCCGCTTCGTAGTCTTGTGCAAAGTACTCTCAGAAAACATTGACAGAAACAAAGTGTTTCAAATTTCTTTGTCCTAACCATCTTCAGGAGTCTAGAGACATCCAGACAGAACAGCCCATGCCATAGAGGTTATTTTCATACTTGGTATATAAGGGACTTTTGTTGGCTTCCCTTTTTTCCAAGCCCCAGAGTAAAAAACAGAGGCATCGTCACAGCTACCAAATGACACTAGAGGAGAAGTGTCCAGGACTGGAATGGAAATGGGCAAGTCTAGGAAGGGTAGAAAGCCAAGCATAAAGACTCTGGCACTGGAAAAAATCAGAGTACATTCATGAAACAACAGCCCAACATTCTGAAAAGTATTGAGCACGTATTACAAAGTGGTTGCCAAAGGGTTGCTGTCATCTCCAGGAAAAGCAAGCATGCCACAGATATTTCCTGTGCACGCTGATCCTGGGGGAACAGTTAAAGTTGGTTATTGCACAGACCTACTCTAAATGTTCTCACTTTCATAATACACGAGTGTTTTCTCTCTGCATCCATTTTTGCTCCAACCCATTGGTGGGCAGCATACCTAACTCAGCTTTTGTTTAAGTTCTTATGTTCTTCCAAGATAATTGGCCCTACGGGACTTTAATCTAAATGGAGTGTATCTTTGTAGGGACCTCGTAGAGGTATTTCTAATGTTTAATGGTCTCCTGAATTACTACTTTCCTCCCACTGTGAAGGAAATGGGCTCACCACCATCCATTTCCCTGTAGCATTCATTACCACTAGCAACATGGATGTGGAAACAGCATCCCTCAGCCCATCCCATGCATCAAAAACACCAGCAAGAAGAGGCAGATATTCATCCTCCATCACTGTGATTGAGCAAAGGTTCCCCACACATGCAATTACTCAAGATCCATCCATTTGGATCACACCAGGAGGTTAAGGCAATTAGATCCCAGCACAGCTTGCTGACTCAGGGTGACTTGCTGACATGGGCACGTACCTGGCAGCAATGTGGGCCTGTGAACGTGGCTAGGTGGGGTTATATTTTGCCTTTCTCATGCAGCCATTTCTCAGACCACTTTCTAATGTCTTCCAGACCACCAGCGGCCCACAAGACCATATGTGGAGTAACACCACTGTAGAGTAACTGGGTAATGAGTTATTCTCACAGCCTGCATGAAGGTTTCCCTTAGGAGCTGGTAGGCATCTCATTGCCTGCCAGCAGGCATTGGGGAGAACCAGCTCTCAACTGCTGTCAATACCTAATTTAAAGTCCTTGTAATTATAGCAGTACAACAGTAATATTTTGTTTACCTAGAAGCCAAGTTCCTCCTTCACTCCCTCTGCCCCTGACAAACAACTGCCAGAAACACATAAAAATGGGGGTATAATTGCAAAAACTTGCAGGTAGCCCTTTGGTGTGTAGTGGGCAAGAAAACCTGGTGTATGGCATAGCAAACTTTGCTGCTAGCCCTGCACACTTCTAGGGCAGGCTGTGCTCAGAGCACCCTGGGGCCACCTCTGTGCTCAGTCTGTGACCACAGGTAAATGAAGGTACTTCATTACACACTGTGTTTGGCTGTGTTGCCTCTTCCTTAGGCAAGATTGTCTTTTGGAACTGTTTCAGTGCTGGTGAAAGAAAGCTCCAGGGCTTTCTTTTCACTGCTGAACATGAGCCAGCAGTGTGCCCAGGTGGCCAAGAAGGCCAATGGCATCATGGCTTGTATCAAAAATACTGCGAGCAGCAGGACTAGGGAAGTGATTGTCCCTCTGTACTCCGCACTGGAGAAGCTTCTTGAATTCCGTGTCCAGTTCTGGGCCCATCACTGCAAGAAAGATATGGAGGGGCTGGAGGTGTCCAGAGAAGGGCAACAAAGCTGGGGAAGGTTCTAGAGAGTAAGTCATATGAGGACAGGCTGAGAGAGCTGGGGTTGTTTAGCCTGGAGAAAAGAAGGCTCAGGAAGATCTCACTCGCTACAACTACCTGAAAGGAGGTTGTAGACAGGTGGGAGTTGGTCTCTTCTCCCAGGCATCTAAGGACAGGACAAGAGGGCATAGCCTCAAGCTGTGCCACAGGAGGTTTATGTTGGACACCAGGAAGAATTTCTTCACTGAAAGGGTTGTTAAGCATTGGAATGCACTGCCCAGGGAGGTGGTGAAGTCTTTGTCCTGGGAGGTGTTCAAGAAATGACTGGAGGTGGCACTTAGTGCTCTGGTCTAGTTGACAAGGTAGTGTTCAGTCAAAGATTGGACTCAATGACCTTGGAGGTCTTTTCCAATCTAAATGATTCTACAAGTCTGTAACACAGAAAACTTCTAAACCAACTCTACTCAGAAACTGGAGTTTAAAGTTTCCCCATGGTGGTCTCAGCTCCCTACCAGACAATACAAGTAGGGCTGGGAAGGGAAGACTATCCTCACAGCCATTTACTGCTGGGTTAGTGACAGTCCTGTGTGTCCCCCAAGGCTGGTGGGCTTTTCCTCCCTTTTCTGGCCTGTTGAAATCACCTGGCTCGCTGCAAGAGAAGGAGACACTATGTAAAAGGTGATGTGCTTTGGCTGTAAATGTCATCATATCCAAAACACCTTTCAAATTTAAACCAGAAAAAATAGGATTCCCCAGCAATAGGAAGCTACTAGGTCCTGTGAGGAATTAAAACAGGAGACCTTGACAGCAAATCTTCACTGACTCCTTGTTGCCAAGGGACTGGGAGGAGGCCAGGGATGGAGCAGGAGGGAGTTGTGAGATCTGCAGGAGTATGACCTATGTCTCCTCCTCTATGAAAGATGAGCCCACACAGAGAAAGTGGAAATTCTCTGAGCTCATACAAGGGAAATTTTATCGAGAGAAAAAGCAGTGCCTGTTTCCTGTGCTAAAAAGACAGTGCCTTTAAACGCTGTAGTAACTGGGGGAAATTAAGGCTTTAGGAATTCAGCAGCAAAAACACTTCCAGGGCTTTCCAGTCCCAGTAGAAATATGAGGAAGAAACAAATATGAGGAAAACCCACTTCAGCTGAAGAGCTCTGTCTCCTCAGAAACCAGCAGAGAAGCTTCAGCCACTTCAGCAAGGTCAAGATTTCATCCACCAAACAGAAATCCAGAGTTTTCAGACTCTTTCATGGGTTATCCTGGAATGGAGGAGGAACAGGAATTTACGGGTTGGTGTTTTTTTGCCATGTAAACCCAACTGAAAGTAGTAAATATGTTAAAGGGGGTTTGTTGGTTTTCTTCTCAAGACAGCAATGCTCCAAAGGAGAACAACAGGACTGTCAAACACCCCTAAGCACATGTGGTGGAGCACACCACTGGTTTTGAGTTTCTGTGCCCCAGCCAGAAACCTACCAAGCCATTAAAAAAAAGAGAGAAAGAGATGAGAGTTCAAAAATTCAGTATCACCTACTTAGCAGAGAGTGACTTTCTGTGAAATGATTTGCCTTGCTAATCCTTTCCATGGAATGCAGATGAGAGTGGATGGGGATGGGGATGTGGCTGACACAGAAGGAGCTTAGCCCCATCAGCCTCCCCAGGAGCTGGAGGGGCCCTCAGCCCACTGGTGTGGTGGGACTCACCTCTCACGTGAGTGTCAACCACTTCAGGACTCTGCCAGCCATGATTTGTTTCCTCACAGGTCCATAAACACTCACAGATTACGTCAATGTGGTTTCAGGCTCATTTTTAGCTGGGGCCACTTGCCTCACATGGTCCAAAAGAAGCCCAGAGGCAATGGTCAGAATGAGCCTCTCTGTGTTTCAGAGGAGTCTCCTGATCTGAATTCTACTCCTGTAGGGACAGGAGGATGCCAGAAATCGGTGCAGAGTGCTAGCCAGAATTCATCCAACCATTAACAGGCAGGAACAAGGAATCACGCTTTTCCACTACAAATGGTAAATCTATCCGAGCCCAAACCCCCTCCCCACAAAATTCAAATGCCTCCTTTCTCCTTCTCCTGGTGTTAAACACATGTTACATATGCCTTACAAACCCTGCACACAGTTTGTCCTGTTTCGAAGCAGGGGCTGAAGTGCAGCAAACATCCAACATCTCACTCCCATATCCTGCTTTCGAAGTGCCAGAGAAAGGATTCTATTTTGGTAAGGGTTTAAAGGGCATGGTCAGAAAAGTGACTATGTAAAAATGGCACCTTTTCATCCAGCAGATCTGTTCCCAGTGAGTATTCTGAGTCATGTCTGCTTACTTTAGTGACCAAAATAGATTTTTTACTACTTCTCACTCCTCTTTCGTCCTGTGGAACCAACACAGCAAAGAGGGAGTTGTAAAGGATTCTATTTTGGTAAGGGTTTAAAGGGCATGGTCAGAAAAGTGACTATGTAAAAATGGCACCTTTTCATCCAGCAGATCTGTTCCCAGTGAGTATTCTGAGTCATGTCTGCTTACTTTAGTGACCAAAATAGATTTTTTACTACTTCTCACTCCTCTTTCGTCCTGTGGAACCAACACAGCAAAGAGGGAGTTGTATAAATGCAATGTGGACACAAACCTGTCAGGACTCATTAACTAAGTACAAGGGGCAGAAGTGAGGGTTGGATGTGTCCCTGAGTTTGGCTGAGAGGGTAATGCCCCATCCCACTGGTTCCCCTGGCCCATGCCACACATGCCACATCACAAAGGGAGGTGTTAACCAAGAGGGAAAAGAGCAGAAGACAGCTCAAATTCCCTTTGCTCTGGCTCCTATACCCTTCAGCAAACCTAACCTCCCATCCCACGTTACTGCTCTGCAGACCAACCTCAGTTCAAGCTCCCTGGGCTCACATTTGGTTACAACTCTCTTTCCTGTAAACTGTCATGGAAATCACTAGCAAATAACAAACACAGAGCTCACCCCTCCTTCCCACTAGCTGCTTTGCAGGCCTGTCTGCAGCTCTGGAGGTCAGCTGTGCTCCTTGCAGGGATCACTGTCATGTCGAGACACCCATTAGGGGCCAAAAATTGCCCCAGTGCCCAGGACCAGGCATAAAGCTCATGACCTCTCCAAGACAAACATTCCATAGCTGTGCTTTGAGAGATTTAAGCAAAGTCTAGACCTGGGACTGTCATCTATATGGTTGGTAAAAGCCTTTGGAGCAGGATGAGATGTTGGACCAGTCGGAAAAAATATCACCTTAAATGGATATTATTATTTCCTTTGTGGATAGAACAGAATCCTAATAGCAAGGCATAGGTATCATTCCATTTCTATCATACTTAAAAGACATTTCTTTCTTAAAAGAAATGATAGTGTTTTCATTAGTCAGTTTTTCAATGAGGCTAAAAGAGAGCAGCATAGAAACCATAAAAGGGCTAGTTCTAATGTTTCTGTTTGTGTTCCTGTTTCTAAACTGGATGGCAGAAAGGAAGTCTGACAGCAAAAATTAAACTATTATGTAGTAGGTCAAGTTTAAAATTAAAATAATAAATAAGCAATCAGATTTGTCCCCAGTTAGACTGTAAAACATTCTCTCTGTTGTATTTTATTCACATTTTTTCCTTCAGTCTCCCTAAGATCTGCTGCTGGGGCCTGGATTCTCCCTGGGTACAGAAGTCAGGGTACTCCGTTCGAAAGCCAAGATGCCCAATCCTGCAACCCCAATTCCTACTCAAATTGATGGACCATCTGCTGCATCTTTAGTGCCTTTCCCAAATGAAAATCTTTGTCTCAGACTGGCAAAATCAACCTGTCCTCTGGCTATGATGGGAACTTACACAACTACTGTGAACCAGATGCTTGATTTTGAGATGGCTACAGTGAGCTGAGGTGAATTCTACCCTCCTAAAACCATTTTTTGGTCTCATCACTTCAAACCTACTCCTCTGCATCAAAGAACAAAGATGCCAGGTTCAGATTTCTCCATGTGCTTCATTTCCAGAGGGTGATGAATTGCTTTGCTGAAATGAAGCCTTGGTTGTGCCTACAAAGAAGGTGCCCTCGGTGGTGTCAGGATGTTGACACACATATTGGTGACAGATGATTTGGCTTGTCTTGATTGCAAGAGATACAGAGACTGTTCCAGGCTGTTTGCTATAAATACATAAAAATACCAGAGAACTTATAAATGGAGCAAAGGAATGAAGAGTACTGCTTCACATCCTGAGCAAACCTAATTAAATTCAAGAAAAGGCATGAGACATCCACCAGGATAAAACTAGATCTTAATTTGATACTAATTCCTTTACCTTAAAGTGATATTAAACCCTTATTTTATGATTTTTCAAACCTGCTTGCTATGCCACAGCCACAAACCTCTGAAGAGCAGAGAAGAATCAGTGTAACAGCAGCTCTTTGGAGAAATGAAGAACTTTCCCCACGTCTGTCTTGCAAGTCCTGCAAATCAGCTGCTTTTCCAAGCAGATTGTTCGGTTTAGTCTCAGTGCATGCTGTAATGCAACATCTTAATGTTTCTTTAGTAGCTAATCCTTTGTGTATAATTTGTGAACTCTATGGAGAGCAGTCCATTTTATAAACAGAATTTTAAACCATCAGGTTGAAATTTATTGCAGGGTTTGTTCAGAACCGACAAAGCCTCCTTAGAACACGGAATTTTGCTTAGAAGACTTTCCTTCGGCATAACTACTGAATTTCTGGCTTTATAAACCCCTTTTTTACTTGTGCAGAAAAATATAAACCATGACAGAAATGCAGTTGGTCTAAAGTGACTTGCTTGATTGTCATATTTCAATTTTTTGTTCTCGCTTAATGAGAGCAATTTACAGAAAACAGTATTTTATGACTTAAAAATTATTTGAAATGATGAAAAAATAATGCCACAAATGATTTTTACATATACATTTAACTACACTGAAACAAATCACACAGTGACTGCCTGCAGTGCATCTACGTGAGTGTCAAAAACTGTGACTTCTTGAAACTCAGAGCAGCCTTCTTCACTCAAAGCAGGTCAAATTCACTGTGTACATCCATATTAACCAGCTAAAAATAAAGCAACAAACTCAATGCAGGGCCAGAAGGTATTATGAAAAGCTCAAAGTGGTAAACCTTAAATGTCTTAAAACTTAGCAGAAATCAGTCATGTTTTGCCAGATTTTTTGTTGCAAGTAGTTTACAGGGCAGCAAGCTGCTCCTCCTACACCAACACTCACAGCACTAGCAAAATGCAAAAGCCCCGAACAGCTGATAAATCAATGCACATTTTAACAGCATAATATTAGCAAAAAAGAAAAAAATAGAGACCCTTACCGACCTCTTGCAGCAGACAGCAAAAAGCAGGAGGAAAAGATGCTAATTCAGCAGGCAACACATTTGGGATGAGGGAGGTCAACAGGGAGAGGAACCTTCTCCTGACCCACTCACACCTGCGCAGCCTTCGCTGCGGCTGCCTCAGCCTCTCGCTGCAGCCCAGGTGCTGCAGTCAGGGCTGTGACCTGCTCTCCTCTCATTAGGGAAGGAGCTGTGTGCTAGCCACAGGCAGCATTCCCAGACTTAGCAGCAACAGTCTCAAATGCCTTCATGCTGCCCCGTCCAGCCTAGCACCCCAAATTGCTTCCCCGCAGCGGGCGCCGATTCAACCCGCGCGAGCTCAATCAGAGTTTTTCTCCCATTGCTAGTTCTTTGCGAGGTGAAAAGAAAACAAGCTGTTTCATTACAGACCTCCTGGAGGAAGCTGAAAACTTGGGTGTCTCAGCAGAGCTGATTGAAACCACATTGAAGCTGGTATTTGTTTAACTTGCCTTGCGCGGTGCTGTGGACCCGCCGATGCTCATCGTTTCCTACAAGCCAACCTTGCTTTTCCAAATCAGCAGCTAATTAGGGGCATGAGGTTCCAAGCTACAGACTACCTAGCAAATTCAGGAGGTCTGAAACACAGTAGAAGTCAATATTCATTTGCAGGAGTAGCATCTAAAAGAGGCAGCAGAGTTTGAATATCCTACCAATATCGTAGGGTGCCTAAGCACAAGGAGCGGCAAAGAAGTTGAGCATCTTTCCGTGGGCACTGAGAAGGCTGAAAGCAACTGCTACACTTTCATAAGCACCTGAGTATCATATCACATAGCCTCCACATGAAAATGAATCAGAACAGAAGACTTCAATGCAAAACCAAGTCCCCTCTTGTGCACAGCAACCACCTCCAGCCATGAGTGGTCACCCAGAGTCGTGTGGCTCCAAGTCGAGGCCCTTAGTTTTAAACCAACCTCTATCAAAGCCTGGTGGATCTCCAGCTAAAATGAAAACATATGTTGATTGTTTTCTCTTTGGGCAGACAATTAATATTTATATGATGCATTATCAAACAAAAATGACTATGTATTTTGTTCCTGGAATAATGTTTTTTCTTATTGGAATGAAGTTGTGCCAAGGAGGGATTTCAGCTGATGCAAGCAGCATGCACGGACAATCCACTTACCATGGCAGCTTTCTAAATTAAAAAGGGGCATTTCAGAACAGCCCACAGCCAGGGGAAGTTGAGGAAAATGAATTCTGTGGTGCAGTCTCACACTCCACGCAAGGAGAAGTGCCACCTGAGTCAGTAGGAGATACTCTTGTCACGGCAGAGTGAGAAGCAGAAGTTTTGCAAATCCATTCATGCTTATTTTAGGCCATTTTTACTCTCAAACAACATGAAAAATACCTCACTGAACACGTTTTACTTTTGATAGATCCCTGATTAACAAAGACATGCACTATATCCACAGCAGGATGAACTCTTTGTGAAATTACTGTTTCTCCAATCCGATCAACCCCTCCAGATCATACACAGACCACTAAATATAAATAGAAGAGGCTAAAATGCAGTTTAAATATAACAGATATGTCCACAACTCCATATTTAGATACACCCTTTAATTTTTTCCTATTGCCTACTTTTTACTTACATTTAAATTTAGCAAAGTAATTTTAGACTGCCACTTTTCTACCTACACTAGTTAACTATGCTGGGAGGGGAACATATTAGATTTTTTCCATTTATATCAGTATCTTCTAAGATGTTAAAGTGATTCAAATTACTCTTGACTCAAACCTTCAACCAAAAGGCAAAACGATGCTCATTTTCACCGGGAAATTCTGCCTGTTGATAAGTTCATGGCTAGAACCACACCAGGAAATAAGCAATCCTCTAGTGGCTGTGCAAGTGGCCAGTTGTGGGTATAAATGAAAACCAGTGTGGTGTTATCACACAAAAGGTAATTCTTTCAACCCAAGACAAACATCATTAGAATTCAGTCTGAAAATATCTTGCCCGTGTGAACTTTTTTTTTAAGCAGGAGCAGTTTAAATCAACTCTATAGGGAAGCTGAAGTAGAAAGCATAAACTAATTCCTGGCCTACCTTCCCAGCTGGACAGAAAACCAGCGGGCAGAATTAGGCACTCAGGGCTAAGCCTGACCTCAGCTGATATGGATCAGGCCCAAAGGGCCCCTCCTGACCTTCCCCTCTGTCAACAGCTTCCACCTCAAGTTTGGGACATAGATTTCCAGAGCTACTCCCATGATTAAAAGAAGTATGTTTTGCCTTCACAGCTGCCTTTTCCTGAAAGAAACAACAACTATTCACTGAAAAGAAAATGGCAAGTTTCCTGATAGAGGAACAACAACCCAACGCAATAGATGTTCAAGGAAAAGGGTTTGGTTCCACCCAAACACATTAAATTTCACCCCAAGCTTTTGAAATGCTTTTAAAACATTTTGAATTGTTTTCTTGTTACCTGGTCATAACTTACATTACATTCAGTAATGCAGAGGCAAGGAAAGGAAGGAAATGTAACATATAACATTTTGGAGCTACTAGATGCCATTAGCACCGCTAAAGCTTCCCATGTGTGTTTTGACCCTCAGTGGAGGAGAAACTGCTGTATGCAGGGACACAATGAAGCCATCAAAATTAAGCACTCTGCAGAGGAAGAGCAAGAGTGAAGCACTGGAGTGTTGGAGAAAGGGCAGTGGGAGAGGATTTGCCTCATCAGAACTCAGGTATTTTGCTCATGGGGTGTTTTTCAAACCAAATGGATTACAACAGTCATCCCAGGATTTCTGTTTGTTTACACAACTCCATGTGTGGACAGAAAATAAGCTTCCCACAGAAGAGCAGGTAGCAAAGAGGTTTCCACACTGTGGAGGTGAAAGCACTGGTCTCCAGCAGAATCATCAGCTGAACACTAACAACAGTGGGATCCAGCCTGGTATTCCAGACAAGAAAGGTCCAACTGATGAACAAACAAATGAGAGAAGAGACACTACTTCCAAGTTTGTGACAATCTGAGTTTTAAGCTTATGGTTCCTGTCACTGAAACTCCTCAATGGACTCACACACCAAACTTCTTCAGTGCCTGACAAAGAGCTCAAACTTGCTTAAAGGAAAGAGAGAGAAGCCACACAGACACTACCACATATAAACCATCAGAAGAAATATATGCCTAATATATATATCTATTAGAACACATATTTGAGAAGCAAATGCCACAGAAATTGCAATCCCAATGGAGTAACACCTTTAGGAGCAGAAAATATGACTAATCACACTGAAGACTTACACTGACAGATCATTTATAAAATTCCTCTAACATGTAACTCTATCCAGTACTATATGATTTGTTTAACTTCAGGACTAAATTGTGGGAGGTGGGGACAGATGCTGTTCAAAGCTCTAAACCCTGAAATGTTTTTGAGGGTAGTGATTTTTTTCTTGTAAAGTTTTGCAAAGAATTGCACAGCAACTTTGCCATTGTTTACCCACATAGTTGTATGAAAGAGAAAATAAGAACTGATGTTACTATTCCAAAGGAGCATATCTTTGTTTTTATAAATGCCCTTTAAGAAACAGATAAGATAGCCAGCATAAAAAATCTATTTGTCCCATAAGAAGTATATCTTGGTTTATTTTTGCCATTACTAATTTACTTTTAATTAGGAAGCTGTCAAACAATCCATTTCCCTTCCTTGATTTTCCTGTCAGTTCAGGTGTGCCTGAAATCACATACCTGGTACATGTATCCCGCTGCAAGTTTACATTTCATACCCTACTGAGAAGCTCTTTGTCTGCTTCACTTGTTTCAGTGAAAGCAGGGAAGTGCTTAAAGGGTTAAACCAAAGGAATGTGACATTTCTCCATGTGCAGTTCATAGACCTATCCTGGTTTTCCTAATGGACTCAAAATTACATGGGCAGAATGTAATTTCCAAACTCTTACTCCAGAACAGAGTTAGTTCAGAGAATGACACTTTGAATACAAACAAAAACTTCATTAAAGAAGGAGCAAGTTTACTTGTACTGTGGGTTCTTAGCAAAGGCAGCAATGAATGGAGTTTACGTTAGCCAGAACTTGCAACTTCAGCTTTTGTAAATACCATTACACACACTCCAAATTGCTCAGCAAAGTCATCTGGTCACCAAAACAGAGCTCTGCATATCGTGTCGGGGTGCTTACCCTGAAAAGTACCATAACCAGCTCTCACTCTCCTCAAACCAACACAGGTATTTGAAGGTTTTCCTACAAGCCAGAGCTGGCCAACTTTTGAAAAGCCAACAGTTTAGTTGCTTAAAGGAAAGAGAGAGAAGCCACACAGACACTACCACATATGAACCATCAGAAGAAATATATGCCTAATATAGCTATCTATTAGAATACATATTTGAGAAGCAAATGCCACAGAAATTACAATCCCAATGGAGTAACACCTTTAGTTCATTGAGTGATGTATCGCTGAAAGAATTACAAAGGCCCCGACCAGAGAAACAAAACGATGGCGAGGGGCACGGAGGGGGGGCGTGATATTCCTGCCCGAAAAGCCAGCAGCCGGCCCGAAACCGAACAGCGCTAATCTCTGAAACTAAAGAGACCCAAGGATTCTCGCGGCAGCGCCCGCTGAGGATGCGCTGCTCCCGCGCCCGGCCGA
>NW_008678767.1:0-17536 GCF_000695815.1 Acanthisitta chloris
ATCTCTCTGTGGGCGAAGCGCTCTGCACTCCAGGACTGGCGTTGCCTCTGTCTCGGGGGGTTTCTCCTGCCGTAAGTGCTCGCTCGGGTTTACCTTAGGTCGCCCATAGTGTGTGGCTCGCCGGCAGACACGGCTCTGAGCAGCCTCAGGGCTCTGGGAGCGGCCCCAGGGCTCTGTGAACAGTCCCAGGGCTCTGTGAGCGGCCCCAGGGCTCTGGGAGCAGTCTCAGGGCTCTGGGAGCGGCCCCAGGGCAATGTGAGCGGCCCCAGGGCTCTGGGAGCGGCCCCAGAGCTCTGTGAGCAGTCTCAGGGCTCTGTGAGCGGCCCCAGGGCTCTGGGAGCAGTCCCAGGGGTCTGTGGGCAGTCCCATGGCTCTGTGAGCGGCCCCAGGGCTCTGTGAGCAGTCCCAGGGGTCTGTGAGCAGTCCCATGGCTCTGGGCGGGGCCAGCAGTCCCATGGCTCTGGGAGTGGCCCCAGGGCAATGTGAGCGGTCCCGGGGCTCTGTGAGCGGCCCCAGGGCTCTCTGAGCGGTCCCATGGCTCTGTGAGCGGTCCCAGGGCTCTGTGAGCAGTCCCAGGGCTCTGCTCGCGCTGTTGGCCTGTGCTCCTGTACTTGGTGGGGGTTTAATTTCTGTTTTCACCGCCTGGTGTGTTTGGTTTGTTGCGCTTCATCTGCATGGTGAGGCGGTGACTCAGTAGGAAGCAAGAGGCACATGGGGGAGAGCGGAATTGTGTTTTGGTTCGGTAGTGCCTTAGGAGAACGTGGTGTAGCTTGTTGGTGTCTTATATCACGAGTGACCTGGATCAGTGTGTGTCTTTGGAACGCAGATAGTGCCGTTGAGAATGTAGTAGAACATCAAGCGAATAGTGCGGTTGATTTTGTTGGTTTTTTTTTTGTGGGCTTGGAACGATCTTAAACTCTTCTTGTCTGTACATTTTCTGTAATATTAACCAAAGAGTGAGTACCAGTAAAGTGAGCTCAGACCTTGGCTGCGATGCAAGCAGATCAGTCCCTTGTAATTCTGAACCATATGACTTTGTGGATCAAAGTTTCTCTTTTTAACATTACCTAGCCATGTCCAGCATTGACCTTTGTTAGTTATGTTTTGTCCATATCCTTGGGAAGAAGAGTGAGGAAGTAAATTAGATCATTATGTTATACTGGTGTGTTGTCTTTGCATTCTCTGATGGTGTTTTCTAAATATATTTATTTTGATTGATGTCTTTTACTAAAACCTTGAGTAAAGAGACTGTCAGAAGTCATGTAAGTTACAGTTAGTTATTTTGTTTCACTTTTCATGCATTTCATAACACAGGAAAAGAAAGTAAGGGGAGATTTGGCCCAGCTGTTTACATCTAGAATCTGGTTTGGTTGTAGTTTGCAATGAATATGTTGTTGAACAGCAGCAGATCATGTTTCATTCTGGGGGGGGCTGAGGTACTTCAGAAGTTTAACACAGTGCCAAAAGCACTGCAGTGATAAATCACACTGCTGGCAAATCTCAGATTTACAGTAGCTTTTTCCTTAACGAGGTCTACCTTGTTGCTTTGCAGCAGTAATGCCTCACCTGGTTTGAAGACCTGAGAGAACTTTTCTGTTTGCATCAAAGAAAATGGAAGAAGATGAGACTTCACCAGGTGAAACGGAGAGGGCAGAGGTTGGCACAGGTGCTGCTCCTGGCATGGGTCGGCAGATTTCGGTCAGTGAGTTCCTCTGCCACTGCTGTTACGACATTCTGGTCGACCCCACCACCCTGAACTGTGGGCACAGTTTCTGTAGGCATTGCTTGGCCTTGTGGTGGGTATCGTCCAAGAAGAACGAATGCCCTGAGTGCAGAGAAAAATGGGAAGGATTCCCCAAAGTCAACATCCTCCTCAGGTGAGTGTGCTAGTCTGTGAATGCCTTTTTGGGGTAAATAAACCCACTGAAATTAGCTGTCTGCTTTCTTGAGTTTGTGGCAGGTTTTTTGGGTCTGTTGGTAATCTGAACTGCCACAAGGAGATTTAAATCCCAAAGTCTTTCATGTTCTGCACTTGTACTGAACTGGTCAAACACATTTTTCTACATGGAACTAAGGGATGGGTTGGTTTGGTGTCTTTCCATTTGAATTTTCTGTGAGATGGAGAGGAGGGATCCTATTTTAGTACTGAGACCCTTGAATCTTTTGGTTGTTTTCTAATAACTCTTAAGTTAGACTGATTTGATAATTGTGCAGTTATTTCTCTAATAGGAATTATTGATAGGAAGAAATGTGATCCTATTGCAGAGCAAAGCTAGAAATGTCTATTTGCTGCCTTGAAATGACCCACAAGTTCTTTTGTTAATAATACTCAATCTTGGGTTAATAATACTTTGATAAATAGATGGTAGGGTTGATGGTAGAGTTTTATGTTGCCTTTTGCTTAGCTTTTGTAATACCCAAGGCTTGGCAGTAGAACACAGAATTCTAACTTTATGTAAGAAAAAAGTTGGGGGGTTATGTGATATTTTACCTCTAGCTTTAGAAGCTAAGGAAAACGTTGTTTGGAAGCAATTGATTGAAGTTTAACTAAAGTAAACACTAATAACTAATGTTTTCTTGCTTTCAAAGATGACAGTCTTCAGTAGAGGCTGGAAAACAAAACTCTCCAGCTTAGTCCCTTTTTCTGACTATTAAGCCTCAGTGGTTACAGGACAATGACAAATATTTTTCCCATTAGGGATGTTATTGAAAAGCTATTTTCTGATGCCATTGAACAAAGAAAAGAAGATATCCAACAAAACAGTGATGTAGCACGCAGCTTAGCAACCTTCCAAAAATATGGGAATGACCAGATCCCTACAGTTCCGACCACAGGAAGAATTAATCCTCGAGGAGGAGGGTTTTTCTCAGGCGTTCTGACAGCTTTAACTTGTGTAGCAGTAAGTTTCATCTGGTTGGTTTTCTGTGTTTACTTCATTAAGCATGCAATCAAACATCCTTGAATCACATGCACATAAAGATTGTCAGCACAGAGGCCTGAGCTGAGCAGAGTGACTGAGGTGTCTCCAGGGCTGTCTGGCAAATGGAACTTAGATAAACCTCAAGGTACTTTCCTAGAACCTGAATACTCCAGGGTTGGTGAAGTGAAGGGTTCTACATGTCAAGCCCCTTAATGTATATTTATATCACTGCTGTATTTGCTTTGCAGGTAAAGGATCTTCTTTTTTCTGTTCTTTACCCATAGGTAGTTCTACTTGGCTATCACTGGAGCAGCAGGGAGTTTGAAGAAGATCTGCTGGTCCACAAGCCTGTTGCTAAGTGGACTGCAGAGGAAGTGATCCTCTGGCTGGAGCAGCTGGGCCCGTGGACTTCACAGTACAGAGAGAGATTTTTGTTGGAGAAGGTGAATGGAAGGTGAGAGACCTGATGGCCAAGAACAGCTGTGGTTTGATGGGACTACTGATGGATTCATTAGGGGTGGCATAGGGAGAAACGACTGTCCTTTGTTCCATAGATCATGGGAACTACTGATGGATTCATTATAGTGGGAAATGACTGTCCTTTGTTCCATAGATCATGGGAATATTCTGTTGATGTATCAGAATAAATTTCAGGGGAAGTTTAAGCAGTTGTCAGTAAAAATTTTAGTAATAGATCCTAAACAAACTAACAGTTTTCTAACAACTTTTTAAAATGCTGACAATGCAGAGTGAACTGATACTAAGAGTAAAGTTCTACCCACCCCTCCAACCTCTCCTTTCTTGTGGAAAGACACATATGCTAGATGCATTGTTCATTGCACCCAAGGGCTGTGCTGAAAGGAAACTTGAAGGGTATTTAAAACCCAGGCTGTGAGATGCAGTTGGTGTAGAATTTGATGTGGCATGTAATGATGATCTTTAAGGTCTCTCCCATCCCAAAGTATTCTGTGATTCTGTAATCCAAAAGGTGCAACCTGTTTTCAATAGCTTATTGTTTCAGTATGTAATTGCTAATTTGTTAGTCATATCTTGTTGGTGAAGAGGCACTGTTTACCTCTGGAATTCTTCTGCTCTTGTAGGCTCCTCTTGACACTGACAGAGGAGGATTTCATGAAAGAGCCTTACAGTATAGAGAACAGTATCCATAGAAAAGCCATTATGGCAGAACTGGAATGTGTGAAAACTTTAGGTGTTAAACCACCACAGAACCTTTGGGAATATAAGGTAAAGTTTATATCAAGTCTGTCATGTATATCAAGTATTTTTAAAATAATATCTTCTAAAAAAAGATTCCCTTAAAGCCAGGAGGAGTGTGAAGGTGGTGGAGTTGCCCTTGTCAAAACTGCTCAGTGTAATGAACTGTTGTATTTGAAAAATGATCCTTTGAAAAATGATTCTCAGAACATCTAAGAACTAGCATGTCCCTTTCATCTGATGTTTACACTGTTTGAAACTTGATGATTTGCTACCTTTCAGGCTGTCAATCCAGGAAAATCCCTCTTTCTTCTGTATGCACTGAAGAGCTCTCCAAGGCTCAGTATGTTATACCTGTATCTGTTTGATTACGCAGAAGCTTTCCTACCTTTCATCCACACAATTTGTCCTATGCAAGAAGACAAATATGAAGATATTGTCACAAAACTGCTGGTAAGTGCTCAGACACTAAATATGGCACTTGCTCTAGTTATAAGCTTTTTAAGACCAGCAGCATAAACACACTGATTTTATTGTATGTGATCACCAGTGTTGTGACCAGTACTTTTAGTAAGATTGTTTGAAGGCTTTTAAGACTTGAAATGTGTGAAACTGATTCTTCTGAAGTTCACACGACTGCAGAAATCACCTGTACTTTAAGAAATGGCATTATTAGGTCTGGCTAGCTGTGATGTTCTAATCTGGTGGGAATTGCTGCAGTGGAGTATCATCTACCAGCAAATATAATAAAGATAATTACTGCTTTCAGTGTATGAAAAAACAGCTTTTCAAGAAAAAAGGCTAGTAGAAATAAGCCATAATTGTGTCTGTGTAATAGAAAATTAACAGTCTTTTTATCTTCATTTACAGGACCTCAAAGATCCTTCCTGGAAACAGTGGAGAGAATTCATTGTAAAGTACTTACTTTTGCCATACCAGTTGATAGCTGAATTTGCTTGGGATTGGCTAGATGTGCACTACTGGACATCAAGATTTATAATTGTAAATGCCATGTTACTCTCTGTTCTGGAATTATTCTCCTTTTGGAGGCTCTGGTCAAGAAGAGAATTGAAGTAAGTCCTACTGAGCTTGTTGAAGAGGGTAGGAAGTGCATGGTCTTCTAAACAGGAAGTAACAATCAGGACTTCCCAGTTGCTGACTGAAGTGACAGTGGCTAACCATAACTAAGGTTAATTAGAACGTGTGGATCTGAATTCACACATGCAGTAGTACTTATCTGTGAGTCCTTGTCAGGGTTTCTTCCAGCTGGTTTTACTGGAACCAGCTGCAGCAAATGCAGAAACAGTAATGAGGATGTTCTTAACCATTGGGAAATACTAACCCTTACCTTGAGAATTGCATTTTCTGGTAGCTGGTATTACCTGTCAGCTGAGAACTGAACACATCAGAATTTTGTCCTGGTATACTTAGAGTGTAGTTGTTAGAGGATGAGTCCTCAGAATTATGGATCAGTTTAGGCGTGCTGATATTATTTCGGAGACGTTATC
Organism: Acanthisitta chloris; assembly: GCF_000695815.1. Taxonomy (NCBI): domain Eukaryota; kingdom Metazoa; phylum Chordata; class Aves; order Passeriformes; family Acanthisittidae; genus Acanthisitta; species Acanthisitta chloris. The sequence continues at coordinate 5,645 of NW_008678767.1, forward strand.
AGAATTTCTGTTTTCTCTTCCTACTTTAACCTGAACTCAAGTGTATTAATATCACTTCATAGTTGCTGTGAACTTTTATTTGCAGGTTTTAGAACCTGCATGGGAGCAGTTGTGGTTTGGGTGCCACCAAGGGGCAGGACATGCCCAGGGAGCACAGGACCAGGGCAGCACCTCACTGCCCTGACTTGGTGCTTCCTCCTTCTGTCTGCCACTACTGTGCTTTAAGAAGGGTTTTCCTGCAGTGCAGAATGATGTTTAGAGGGACCTGAGTAAAGGCTGAATAACTCAAGGCTGCAGTACCTATTAGCTTTTCTTATCACGGATAAAAACAAACCACAGAGTTCCTCTGATCCTCTCCCTTTCCTTTTTTCACAGGACTGTTCCTCACAGAATGTGGAATCATTTCTGGAAAGTCTCAAGCCAAGGTCTTTTTGTAGCCATTTTTTGGCCTTTTATTCCTCAGTTTGTCTGCAATTGTTTGTTTTACTGGGCCTTGTATTTTAACCCCATCATAAACATCGACCTGGTGGTTACAGAGGTGAGGCGTCTGGAGACACAAGTGTAATGACTGGCACTGGAACTTTTCAGTTGTTTAGCTTCTAAAAATGGACATTTGAAAGAAACTTTGCTTTTCTTCTTTATGTATGTGGCAGTGAAAGTGGTGGATTACGTTAACTTAAACATGCAAAAAAGCCTTAAGCTAAGTTATTCTTAAACCAGCTGATTCCAAATTGGAGAATGGGCTTTATTACCCAAAAGGAATTTTCTGTTGGAAAAAAAGCCCAAACACATTCCTGTTTTAGCCATGTAAAACTCACAGTCATGTTGCCCTATTTTACATCAGATCAAACCTCTCGATTCTGTCTTGAGCATTCTGTGTATTTTCAAGCCTGCCTTAAAATCAGTGTCTTCTGAGCTGCTCTATTTCTTTTTCAGCTCAGTATTTCGTACCAGCAATGTCTTCAAGTTAAGTTTGCCAAAGGAATGCTCTTCCTGGATAGGATATTGAAACTACTTACTTTTTTTCAGTCTTCTTTACACGTAAAGTTGTGACTATCTTAGGCACAGTCTCACAGTGGAGTTTGTTCTAAAGTTCCTGCTGCTGAAGGCAAAAACTGCTTGAGTTTTCTTGTCTTCTGGAAAATGTGGAGATTGCCATGGAAAAATTTGTATTCAGATCAGTTTGACTTCCTCAGTAGGTCCTTTATTGCTCTCCTCCTGAATTCTGTTGCTAATTCCTAAATCAGGGTTGTCTCTCAGAAAAAATCATTTTGGAAAAGTGACCTGACACTGTAACTACATCTTCCTGCAATGCCATGTGTGTATCTACAGCAGTGAGGAAACACTGACTGGAAAGTTATTCTGTGCAAACAGGATTAACATTTGTTCATGTCTGGTTTTTGACTGAAGCAGAAGTTAGATTTTTCCAGAGTTTGTCCTTGCATTTTACCTTTGTTTGTTGTTTTGTTTTGGTTTTTTTTCATTTGTATCATTAACATGAACTTTAAATTTGCCTATGAATGTTTCTAAAGATTAAAGATCTCTGTGGAAATATTCACTGTTCCTGTAGAAGTGGGTTATTTTTTATTGTTTTTTTCACTGTATTGAAGTACTTGGCATTAGCTCTGACCTGTGCAAACCTGTTCTCTAGCCCTGTGAGTCTCTAAGTGGAGGTAGGTGAAAGTAGACATAAACCACTCCTGGTTCTACAGCTGTTAAAATCAGCAGTGATGAAAAAGTATATTAGTCAGCAACTCATGTTTCTGATTTCTGTTCCTAAAATGTTAAAGAAGTCAGTGAAGTGACCTGAGCTAAAACCAGGTTTATATCCTGATGAGGTGCATACACGTCTGACCTTTAACTCTTGCTGTCCAAGATCAAACACTGGTGGGAAAGGCTGTGGGTACCAACAACTGCTGCTTTTGTTCATGACTCTGTTTTGGTGATGGTTTGCATTTTCACTTTTCAATCTGGCTATAAAGACTCAATGGTAGAACTTCTCCCTGTGCCTACAGGAAGTTCAGGGTGTGCACAGACTAAGGATCAATGATCAACTGTTTAGAAAATTGTATTTAAAAAGTAAATACCAGAAAAAAAAACATTGTATTAGGTCTTCTTTAATACAGCTGAACGAGATGCCAGAGTTCAATTGTACAAGTGTTTGGTGTAGATGAGAGGACTCTTCGTGCTGACACTGTCACTTCACGTGTTTTTTCAGTTCAGAGTTAACCCATGTGAGGGTAAATGTCAGTGGGGTAGTTTGATTTGTATTTTACAGGCAGTGGAGGGGGATGAAGAGTTCACAGTGGTTATTGTGGATGTGAAAAGTCTGTCAATCTGAGTATAAACAAAACTAACTTTGTCAGTTACTCCTTAAGCTGATAAACTCGGGTTCCTATTTAGCCAATACAAGTGCAGTGCAGAAGGTAAATAAGAGGATAAATGTTTTCTTTGGCCATTGTGAGGTGGAGAGGCTGAGGTGGCGTGAAGGAGAATCGAGAAGAGGGGAGAACATTTGTTGTCACTACTGTGAGGACAAAAATTTCATTTAGATTTCAATACACTGTGAGTTCTCAGGAGACTGATGTGCTGTGTCTAATAGCCACACAAAGGCTGAATCTCACCACACATAAAGTCTGGCCACAAAAGGTATTTTCTGTGATAAGGAGCTTTAGAAAAGCATTTGGCAGCTTCACGGTCACATTCACATGCCATTTTTTGACATTTGTCTTCTAGTGACTCTGAAAGAAAACACAGCAAGTTTGATGTTAGTCCGAAGTGATGAGAAATCCCAAGTGGAAGACCAAGAATTGCTACCTCATGCTCCATATCTGCCATACAAATGGCTCTTACATTGCCAGAGCAATAGGAACTGTACTGAGCTTTGGTAAAGTTTAGATACTTTTGTGTTCCTGAGCCACAGCTCCGTCCTAGGACATCTCAGCAGTAGAGAATGGACAAGCTTGGGTTGGTTTAGTGACAGCTGATCCACGGATCAATCAGTGGAACTGTCTTGGCAGGTGAAAATACAATGGTCAGGTAAAGCCTTTAATCCTCTTCTTCACATTCTTTACTAAAGGAACTCTGAAAGTGTTCTGTGGCCCTTCCTGCTGCCCTCTCACTCCAGTGAAACCTGAATATGGGAAGATAATCTCCATCTCACATATCCTTTAATCTCCTAAAGGATGTAGCATTCAAATAGGTGTGGGAGAGATAAACGAGCTGCAAAGATGTTCCATGTCCAGCTCAAATCACCCAGTGTGTTTAAGTATGATAAAATCCATGTCTTGTCATATTTGCTGTATAATTGCAGTGTGGTAACTTAACAGATTTCTTGGCATGAGCATTTCTTCTTGGCATGAACATTTTCTTCCACTGCAATGTATTTTGGTTTCAGAGTGCCAACCCAGAAGTGTGTGGTTTTTTCTCCCTGCAGCTGTCTGTAAACTGAAGAATCCTTGACTGCATTTTGTCTGAGTATTTAACATTTACAAAGCTTAGCCAAATCTCTGCTTGAGATTTGTCTAGGAGCAGAAAAAGTGTTCAGTTTTGTGAATGAACTCTAATTCTGCTGTGGAATGAAAGTGTTCTCAGTGTAAATATGCTGATGCTGCAGTTAGATACACTAAGAGTTAATTGGCAGGATAAGGAGCAGGAATCAGAATCAATCAGGTTGGAAAAGACCTCCAAGATCATCCTGTCCAACCCTACCCTGGTTACTAGACCATGGCACTAAGTGCCACATCCAGTCTCAGCTTGAAAACCTCCAGGGATGGGGAATCCACCACCTCCCTGGGCAGCACATTCCAATGCCTGAGCACTCTCTCTGTAAAAAATCTCTTCCTAATATCCAACCTAACCCTCCCCTGGCAGAGCTTGAGTCTGTGCCCTCTTGTTTACATCAGGGGTTTTGCATTCCTGTAGTGCAAATAATAACCAATTCTCAAGCTGATTTGCATTCTAGGTAGAAACAATTAAATGCAAAGGAACTGACCTAGCACCTGATCTTAAAAACAAAACAAGCAAACAAAAAATCCAAAAAAACACACAAGCCAAAAACCATACCAAAAACCTAACAAGAAGAAAAGACCTGCAAATTTTGGGGCCTGTGAGAGAGACTTAAAGAGTCTTTGAAGTACATTGGAAAATATTTGCTGAAACTTTGGGAGTTGGGCACAAATAATTTAAAAGAAATTCTGCTTTTTCCTGTAAAACATATTTTTGATTATTTTTCTTTTCCCCTTTGAGATGTCTTTGTCCTTCCCTTACCGCAGCATGACAAGTATGTTTTGGAGCATCAAACAACATTCATCAGGATGTGGTCAGATATCTGTGGCAACCTGTATGCTTGTGTTATGTAAATATTTTCAAATTAATATTTGTTCCTTTAACTTCCAGAAATAAATATACTCATCAAGTATTTTATTCCCTCACTCTTTGAAGTTTTAGAGTATAATTCTGAATCCATTGATAAATTGCAACCACTGATCAGTGGGAAGGAGGCAAAAAACTTGTCCATATGAACTTACAAACAATGTGAAATATTTTCTTCTAAGTATGAAAAGGATCCTTTTCAATCTGCTTTAATGTGCTTGTCTCCTATTTGTAGTTGCTCTCCAACTGGAGATCTGCAGCATAACATGGGTTCCTCAGCAAATGGAAATGCTGAGTAAAAGGAGGAGGGTTTTGGTTGTGGTATCTGAAAGGCTAACAGAAGTTTCAGATCAAAATTTTGTTTGCTTATGTGTGTCAGTAGGTGGGGACTAAGGAGAAGAAACTGTTCAGTTGGGTGGCATAGCTGTGCTTTCTGGAGGCACAGAGCATCCTGGCAACACAAGTCACAAAAGGAAGGATGGGTAAGTAAGAATTTGACAGTTAATTCAGAAAATGCCTTTGTGTAAAGTGAATGAGATAATCAGTAGAAAAAAAATCAACAAAAGAACTCCCAAACCCCCTAAAACCCAACCCCAAACCCCCAACTGCTCACTCACCACACACAGCAGAATTGTCTTCACATTCCCAGTGGTAGCTCTCTGTCTTTGGCTGACAACCTGCTTGTTCTGCCTTGCCATAGCAGCAGTCGTGGTGAAAGCAGCACCTGAGAGCAGCAGAAATGGGGAGTTATGGGCACAGTCTGAGTGGGTTTTACCAGTGTGCTGCTACAGGCTGGGAAATAACAAGTCAGCATGTGAATGCACAAACAGCTGCTCAGGAACCAAAACAGGGTCATTGTTTCATAGGTCAGCTGGAAAAAAATTACTTTTCATGTAATCGATGATGAGAAAAATGTCTGGTACACATTGGTGTGGTTGAACTTCCTTATAGATGAAAACACAAGGAATCTTCAAAGCATTCTCAGTTCTGTGTGGGTAAACCTCTCTGCTAGTCCCTTACAAAAAAAAAGTGTTAGCTCAGTATCATGAGAAAATGGGGAAATTTGCTCAAAATTATGATTTTAAATTTGTTGTTGTCATAATTGGCACAATGAATTCATGGACTTTCGGTCACATTGTGGAACTGAACACTACAAGCCCAAAATAGCAAATAGGGGAGGTAAGAAGGCTCTGAAATGAGGGACCTTGTTAAGTTTTTGCTGCAAACTAGTGACACACTTTCTTTATGGACCAGTGGAAGAACAGGGTGTACCCGCAGACTTTTCATTCATTCCTTCAGTTTCCTCGTGGTAGCCTAAAACCATCACATTACAGGAGGCACATGGTGTTTAGATGGTGTTTAAATTGCCAGAGGAATTTGTGTCTGCAATGGTAAAAGTTAATGCCATGAGCTCTCACTTTGCAATTACTTTTTTTTTGTATGCTTATTAAGTAATTACTTGGTACTTCCACACAAATTGCCATGAACAGATCCTGCAGTAACAGTTGAACAGCACAGGAAGCAGCTCAATAACACCATGTCATACATAGAAATTAAAACCACAAAACACCAGAAAAAAACCCAGAAAGTTATCTTCTTGTCAGGTAATGTTCAATTATAAATCAAATTTATGATAGTCAATATGCTGAGATTTAGTCTGGTTTTAGAATTATTTTTCAACAGGTTGAATTTTGCATCATTTTTTATGTATAACTTCGAACACTAATAAAATGGGAAATGGTAATAAAATCAAAATATTTTTCAATTGCTTTTTAATTTTCTTTTTTATTTTTACTTTTCTAGATGGCTTGAATGTTTGAGATCTAAACTTTCTCCAATGAGACTTTAGTTCTTCAGCTCTTAGCCAAACAGCAACAGCAAAGAAACTCAATTCTCCTGTGAATCCAAGACTGATGCAATGAGAGTTTAAGGCAAGCAGGACTCGTGGAGATCTACAGCAACACAATTTAATGCTGCACAGTTTCTTAGCAGTCTGAGATGTGTTGAAACTCAGTTCCCTCACTGATGTTAAACAGGCTTAATTTAGATTTTGGCCCTTTTGCTCTGTCTTCTGCACACATTCAGCTCTTAGTTAATCAGATAAATAGTTCTCTCACCAGTCTACTCTGTCCTTGGGCCATCCTTTCCCTCCCAGGCCACAGTAGCACCCGTAGCGTAGGTAGGCGAAGGGAGAACGTCCCGTGGTGCACCTGATGGCTCCAGCCAGCTCGAGGATTCCTCTCCTGTTTCTGGGATGAACTTCTCCAAAAGTGCCTTTGCACACTGTGGAATAAAAAAACCAGCTTTATTGAATCAAACATGCAAACATAAAATAGTTCGTGCTTTGTTTGGGGTTTTTTTAAGCATTGAAAATGAATGACAGTACTTGAAAATAATCGAGCTTTGTTTTTGACACTCTGGGTCTGCACTGACCCAGTCCCTTTTCCCAGTCCCTTTTCCCCAGTGCACAGCAAGCAGAACCCTGAGCAGCACTGAGTAGCTGCAGTGGTTTCCTCCTCTAGAGGCAGCACATCAGGGCAGACCTCAGTCATTTCCAGCCCCAAACCTGGCAGAGGCCACATGTCCTGTGGCCCAGGCCCACTAGTCTGCTAAGATTAGCTTCCCTCAGGGCTGCAGTATTTGCTCCTTGGCAGAACATGCAATTGTGCCCATGGTTATTTTTCAGAATGTAATGCTTTTTATGTTGGAACAATTATGTCCTCTATGATAGGGTTCTGGTTTTCCTCATTTTTAGATGAAGAAGCCAAATAACTGGTGGGGATGGTGAGGTGCTTGGAGTCATTGCCAGGGAAATTAGAAGAGTGGTTTGGTTTTTTACCATTTCATTTTGTTTGGGTTTTGTTGTTGTTTAAGGGATTCTCACAATTATTTCTCCAGATCAAAGCTGCAGTTAGAAACTGTATTTGAACTATTGCATGTCAGCACTAAACAACTGGTCCCAAGCAGCAGAACAATGTTGGACACCAGGTGACTCCTTGCAGTGCAGGGTCCAAGCTATTCACAGCACATGTTAACAAGCTGGATGAGTACAAAACAAATCATAGAATCAACCAGGTTGGAAGAGACCTCCAAGGTCATCAAGTCCAACCCTACCGTGGTCACTAGACCATGGCACCAAGTGCCACATCCAGTCTCAGCTTGAAAACCTCCAGGGATGGTGAATCCACCACCTCCCTGGGCAGCACATTCCAATGCCTGAGCACTCTCTCCCTAAAAAATCTCTTCCTAATATCCAAGCTAACCCTCCCCTGGCAGAGCTTGAGTCTGTGCCCTCTTGTCCTGCTGCTGGTTGCCTGGGAGAAGAGACCAACCCCCACCTGACTCCAACCTCCTGTCAGGGAGTTGCAGAGGGTGCTAAGGTCTCCCCTGAGCCTCCTCTTCTCCAGGCTGAACACCCTCAGCTCCCTCAGCCTCTCCTCATGGCACTTGTGCTCGAGTCCCTTCCCCAGCCTCGTTGCTCTTCTCTGGACCTGCTCCAGCCCCTCAATGTCCCTCCCGAGCTGAGGGCCCAGAGCTGAGCACAGGATTCAAGGTGTGGCCTCAGGGGCAGAATCACCTCCCTGGTCCTGCTGACCATGCTGTTCTGACCCAGGCAAAATCAGTGGAAGGTTTCTGATTAGAGTTTCTTACTAATTAAGCTAATTATTTCTTTTGGTATGAGGAGAATTTTATAAACCTAAACTCCCAGTACTGGATACAGATTGCAAAAGACATTAAGATTTAATAACTGATAACATCTGGGAGGGATGTTACCAGAGAACAGAAGAAATGTTTAGAGTTTCTCATTGAATGCTCTGATATTTATTTTCCTACAAAATAACTATATGATTATGCAGTTTTTATATAATCCTTATAATTACCTAATGTGTTTTAATAGCCTAACAGAGTAATCTACGATAATAGATTATATGATTAACTATAATCAGTTCATGGAAAATCTGCCAGAAAAAAAAAATGTTCCCAGCAGAGTTGAGTAAGTTGAAATGCGTGGGGTGCTGGTGACCTCCAGCACTCAGAGCTTCATGACACAAAGGTATTTCAACACCTCATTCAGAAATACAACTGGTTTGTGTGTGAGAATGGTAACAAAAAGCCTTCAGAAAGAACAGCTAGGCTTCCTGAGGCAGCAGTTGGGACTTTTCTGACTGGTGATTACTCCCAGATCTTGTTCCCTCCTGCTCTAGGGAGAGGTGAGGCATGGAAACAAGAGTGCTTAAATTTGTCCCTGCATCTTGGTCATTGATAAAAAATAATTACATATTGAGGAGAGGAAAAAAGCTTCCTTGCTCTGCAGTTTCCTTTAAAAACTGCTCCATGGGCTCTAAACCAGGGAACAGCATCTGTTGTGTCACAGCTCCTGTCTCAGGACATTATCTGTGTGTTTATGCTCTATCTCAGCTCTGGGTAGCAGAAGGATCCACTGGAGTATAAACACATTATCTTTACAATATCATTGAAAGTGTTATCTCCACTGTCAGTACAGGCTCAGTAAATTCCCAGCTGAAATAACCCTGCAATAGGCTGCAGCGTTACAAATACAGCTGTAATCTTAAATATTTACTCTTGTAGGCAGTAAGTAATGTGTGAAGGAGCCACAGATGGCAGAGCTGGGTCTGCTCTGCACACTGTCAGTGATGCCGGGCAAAGTGAAAAACTTTCCCATTGTGTCTGTTTCTGCCAAGTGGGGAAGGATAGTGTAGGAGAGCTACAAGTCAGGAAGAAGAAACTTAAGAATTTCCAGGTCATATCCCTGGTTTCATCAGAGAACTGTTTGCTAACCTTGGACAAATCCCAGTCCCTTGATTTAAATCCATGTCAAGTAGAAGTGATGAACTGTCTGCTCCCTGAGGAGCTCAAGTATAAATCTTTCAAATGTGCCATGTACCCTAAAGAAAAGGACATGAACTTTTTATCCTTGCAATTTGTTTGTGTTACAGTATCTGGACATGTAGGTGTGAACCACGACTGTCTTGTAGCAGAGATACTCTGAGTATGAGTGAAGGAAAGGTCTGTCCCAACAGCTCTGTGAGCTGAGTTTGATAAAAGCAATGAAAGAGCATCCTAAAACACACAGAACTGTGGAAACATCAGAGTATCAGCATGGTGCTGATGGCAGCATTGCTGTATTTGCAATGTAATAAAATGCACAAAGTATTTGATCAGAACTTCTGTGGGATACAGAGACTGCAGTGACATTCTGCATATCTGCAACCGTCTCAGGATGAAGTTTTTGAAATATTCTGTGTGGGTTTTTATGAAGACACTGCATTTATGGACACGACTTTTCCTATAGGTTTGATTACACATTGCCTCTGTGTCTAACCTTTTTGGTTTTGTCCTGCAGATTGTGTGCAGCTCTGCCACACACAGTGCTGCAGGTGGGAGGAAAGGGAGGGAGTCAGACAGCATTTACTTTAATGTCATTGCTTTTTTAAAATCCAGTCTCCTCAGGTCCTATTTCCCATACCATTTTGCTCTCTGCAATAGGCTCAATGCAGAGATAATGGTTCTTTTTGCAGATACAAACTTGTATTGAGGTGCACAACTTTGCATAATTATGATACATAACTACATTAACCATTAGCATCTAATACAGTCTCTGATGTTTTGTGGGTTCTTAAGGAATTTTTAAGCCAATCTTTCAAAAACTGAAGCTCCAGAAACATTTTTTGATGTTAAATTTGTATAACATTTCCTGGAGGGCTATTTTCTTTGTGCAGTCATAGTGCTCCAGTAGTTCAGAACTTGAAGCTTAGGAATAAGCAGATTTTCTGATGCATCTTGCAAAAAGGACTGAATGTCTCGTAGAAGTTTCTTGGTGTTTGCTTAGATTTTCACCTGGTTTCGTAAGCCATCGGGAATGGCCTTTTTCACCTCACTGCATTGCCCAGATTACTTAGGTGCTCCCTCCACACACTGTGCTCACATGTACATTTTTTGCAAGGGTAAATTTGCCTGTTTTGATACTGTAGACCAAGCGTTGAGAAACAAGTAAATTGCCTTTCCCCTCCTCCCCTGCCTACGGAGTGGGTGACTGTGGTGCCTGACTCAGAGCTATCGGAGCGCAGCCAGGCTCTCTCTAATGATCCCTCTGGGCTGGCAGCAGCACTGATTCCACTGCTTTTCTTCATGTTCTCGCTGAGGTTTGTGCCATGCAAAGGGTGAAGTCTGGAGGATGATCAAAATGCAGGAGGAATCACAGGGGCACGCTGAGGTCAGGAAGTGGAATTGGGGCAGGGAGCTTGGTGGGGCCTTAAGTTGGTTCCATTATGCAAGCACCTTACCTTACTGGCTTTAATCATGCCTTCCCCCCCAGACCCTGCTGCATTCTGTGCCCAGACCTGCTCTGGGAAGAAATTCAGGCTCCTGTGCTTAGGATCCTGCTATTTCCAAGACTTGGTGTGGTGAATTTGCCAGTTGTGTAGGGATGCATTAAAACCCAAGGTGCATGAAGACAAAAGAGAATCTCTTAATTAAGGCAGCTGAATGCTATTCTGGAAAACTGGATTTTATCCTTAGAGCTGTCACAAAGGTTCAGCACGAGGTTAATTTAATCACTTTAAAACTGCCTATTGATGTTTACTAATCGTGTGCTCCCAAAGTGCTGAATGTCCTGGAGCACTAAGCTACTGCAATACTCAATGAGAGCCTTGGAGTAGCTGAAGTTTCACATAATTTAAAGCAGTTGTAGGTAAAATTGGGTTCTACCATGTCACCATGGGAACTCAAAATTAAGGGATGCTTTTTTGTATCAGCCCTGTCTGAAAAAAAATGGGATGATGACAATATAGTTTCACAGAAGTGCTGAAGAAATAAGTACATTCAGATACTGTCCTGATGAATCCCTCAGAACACCTATGAGGAAATGGGCTGTAAATTATTTCAACCAGTCTTTAATACTGCTTAATAAACAGGACACAGGAGACAAAAAAAATAATGAAATATTTGCAAAGTGAGTAAGTGGTGTGCTCAGGTATGAGGCAGGGGTCCTTTAATTACACTCTCCCATCAGAACTTATTCATAACGACTGAGTCACTTTTCAGAATAACCCAGTCATGCTTTTGCAGGCAATCTCAGTTCAGCAGTTGCCACTTTCAGACTGCTCTGTATCTCAAGCATTCTGTGATAGCTCACTGCAATGCCTAGAGAAGTGTGTTGGTAAAGGTATCAGCTTTGTAGGAAGATTCTTACAGCACATGCAATCTGCTGTCTGACCCCAAACCCTGAACTTGCTCAGCACACCCCACGCTCCAGCTGAGCTCCACGAACACCCCGCGAGCTCCGCAGCGGCTGTGCCGGGGCAATCCGGAGTAACGCCCCGCGGTGATCGAGCTGGGACTGCTGGCACTGCAGGAGATCAGGGACAGTGTGCGAACACACTGCCCGAGCTGGGACCCCTGGCACTGCAGGAGATCAGGGACTGTGCGAACACACTCACTGCCCGAGTTGGGACTGCTGGCACTGCAGGAGTCTGGGGACAGTGTGCGATCACAGGC
>NW_008678768.1:0-725 GCF_000695815.1 Acanthisitta chloris
CTCCCCTGGAATAGACAGATGCAGCCCACAATGCTCTCTGGGGGCTGTTCCCTTGGCTCCCTGTGACCAGGTGTTTGCATCAGGTGTGTAAAACACAGGAGGCACTCCAAACTCATTCTCAGCAGCCGCTTCTCTAGCTACCGACTGCCCATTTATCCGGGTTACTCCCCTACGATTTCGTCCCCGCACCTGTGCGCCCCCTTCTGCAACACATTGCGTACCTAAATAACTTACACTTTCTCCTGTATCTCTGTATACCTCACGCCCTTTTTCTCCTATATTCTCACACCCTTGCTGCCCCCCTTCTAGGTCCCCCTCAGTATTCTCTGACGGGACAGGTGGGGCACGGGCTTACTTCCCCCCTTCTAGGGTCTCGGCAGAATCACCATTAACTTAGTGCCCCCTTCTTTATACTATAACTGGTACCATATGCGCCCCATGCCTGACTGTTATTATCATATCCAGAGTGACAGCCCCAAACTGTATAGTTTGTGCCTTTAAGTGAGACAGTGATGGCCCCAAACCTCATAGTTTGTGCCTTCAGGTGAGACTAAGGTTCACCCGGCTTCGTCTACATGCCGGGGAATGTGTATTACGACTCCACTGGACAATAACAACCTTTTGCCCACTCCGCTGGATTGCAACCATTTACTTAGTCTTTCTGCTGCTCCGGCTACTCCTTGGAACCTATTTCCAGCTGTCACACATGTCTGAGTCCAATTCTT
>NW_008678769.1:0-5988 GCF_000695815.1 Acanthisitta chloris
CTGGTAGGACCTGTGATCCTGTGGGGGTCCCCCACTGGCAAAGGCTGTCCCTGAGAGACTGGACTGCACGCTGTGCAAAGCGATCCATGCTGCAGCAGTTTGTGGAGAACTGTAGCCCATGGGAAGGACTCACACTGGAGAAGTTCGTAGAGAGCTGTCTCCAATGGGAGGGATCCCACACTGAGGCAGGGGAAGGACTGATCCTGTGGGAAGGACCTCATGCTGGAGCAGGAAAAGGACTCCTCTCCCTGAGAGCAGTGGCAGAAGCAATGTGTGATGAACTGACTGTAACCCTCATTCCCTGTCTCCCTGTGCTGCCGCAAGGGTGGAAGTAGAGTTGGGAAAGAGGGAGGGATGGGGGAACATGTCTTTTTAAGGTCTGCTTTATTTTCTCATTATCCTGCTCTGATCTTATTCGTAATAAAATCGCTTAATTTCCCCAAGCTGAGTCTGTTTTGCCTGTGACAGAGTGATCTCTCTGGTCCTTACCTCAACCCATGAACCTTTCATTATATATTCTCTCCTTTGTCCATTTTGCAGAGGGGAGTGAGGAAACGGCTTTGGTGGGTGCTTGGCATGCAGCCAGGGTCAACCCACTACATCGAGTTATTTTGTTATCAAATCTTGCAGCCCACAATATTTAGGCTCTTACTACTGATGTTTGCAAGTATCTTTGCAAGAGAGCAAGCAGAGCAAGTTGTTGGAGCCTAAACAGCCTTCATACATGGCTTCATACATAGTTGTCTTGACTTTAATGAGCTTCTGTCTTATAGAGCTTGTAGTTCTAACATATACCTTTTTACTATAAAGGGCTGCATTTTATTTTGCTCTTTTGAATCACAGAATATCCTGAATTGAAAAAGACCCTCAAGGATCATTGAGTCCAACTCCTAGCTCTGCTCAGAACAACCCTAAGAATTCCACCATGTGCCTGAGAGCATTGTCCAAATGCTTCTTGAACTCTGTCAGGCTTGGTGCTGTGACCACTTCCCTGGGGAGCCCATTCCAGTACCTAACTGCCTTCTGGTTGAAGAGCGAAGGACCTTTTCCTACTATCCAAACCTAAACCTCCCCTGACAGAGCTTCATGTTATTCCCTCTGGTGCTATCACTGGTCACCAGACATAGGAGATGAATAGTCTATTTGGTCCTTACCTAGCAAAAATTTAATCAGGAAGAAGTCTTAATCATACATACAACTCCCACTGCCTTTCTCAATCTGTCTTTCTATTTCGTGATGCTTATTTTCCCCATGTAGCCAAGGAGCAAGAAGTAAGTGACTTGCCAAGGTCATTAATGGTGCTTTTAGGTGGTGAACCTGCATCTTCCAAAGCTTTTGCCTTTACAGCTACTTTTTATCAATAACAGTAACTAAACTCTGCTTGGATTGCCATGTTGGGGTTGTACTATAATCAAGATAATAACTACTCTTTTTAATCCTCTGAACCAGCCCCTTTAATCCTTTAAACCTATTCAAATCAGGCTTGATGCATAAGGTGCTAGAAACAGCTCTGGTAGTCAGAAATCTGCCTATGGGGAGATGGGGTCCCTCTGTGCAACAGTGAAATTGAAAATGGACACTGTGACCTCTGGATTAAGATGTTTCTTCTCTTATCACCTGCCATGATGTTTGTATTTGCATTCTCAGAGGAGAAGCCAGGTGTTCAGTGCTGTCATTTGTCCCACCTGTGTGTGTTAGCTTATATCTTGATTCTGTAGAATACTGTAAGCTGACAGTACTATGACTTCATTTTATTATTTGCATTTGTCCTGGTTTCGGCTGTGATAAAGTTTCTTCCTAGTAGCTGGTACAATTCTGTGGTTTGAACTTAGGGTGAGAATCGTGTAGATAACACATTGATGTTTTAGTTGTTGCTGGGCAGGGCTTACACCAAGTCAAAGACTTCAGCTTCTCATGCCCTGAGAAAAAGCTGGGAGTGCACGAGAAGGTGGAGGGGACACAGCCACAACATCTGACCCCAGCTAGCCAAAGGGATGTTCCATACCATATGGCATCATCCTGAACAATGAAACTGGAGGACTTGACTGGGGAGTGGCTGAGCATCAGTCAGAGGTTGGCGAGCAATTTCATTGTGCACCACTTGTTTTGCATATTCATTTTTCAATTACTCTTTTTCCTTCCTTTTCTGTCTTGTTAAACAGACTTATCTCAACCCATGAGTTTTACCTTTTGCCCTGATTCTCTCCCCTATCCCACTGTGTGGTGTTTAGCTGCCTACCAGTTTAAACCACAACAGAATTATTACAGGTTGTAGTTTGCAGTGAGTAGGCAAGTGTAGTGATGTCTTTTCAAACATTTAATCACCTGAGTCAAATACATTCCAGAAAAGTGCTTGACCCAATGGCAAATGAAGACCTAGTACAGAATGCAGAAGTACAGAATGCAGAAGTGTAAAGAGGATTTTCTTTAACGAGTCCACTTGGATTTTCATCAGAATGTTTCCAGAATGCTGGAGTAGAGTTCTGTGGTGTTGCTAAATGTAATTTGGGCTTCATTTAAATGCTGGCAGGCATGAGTATTCTCTAACAGCAAACAATTACAGCTCCCTTGTTTAAAACATTGAACTATCAGGTCAAGCCATTTTCATCAAAACCTGGTCAGGATGACATCTATATTCCGAAAACTGAAATTAGATGCAAAGTGTGGATTCAGAAAGAGCTTTTCCAAGGTTGCCATGTCTTCTGTTACTGCAAAAAGTGCAGAAATGATGCAGATAGGAGCATGTTCAAATTGCAAAAGACAACAGTATTTTGAATCACACCAGTTATGCCAAGTAGAAGCAGCAAGCTTCACGGAAGTCAGTTTTAACAGATCCAATGCAATATTTGGCATTTAATAATATTGTAGTTTATTATCTGTAGTTTGATTGATGTTTTTTCATAGTGGTTACATGTTTCCCAAACTAAATATCTTGAAAGAGAAGAGCATAAAACTCTCTTTGACAGGACACTTCGAAGGGAGATGATGTTATTTTAAAGCTTAGGGAATGTCTGAA
Organism: Acanthisitta chloris; assembly: GCF_000695815.1. Classification (NCBI taxonomy): domain Eukaryota; kingdom Metazoa; phylum Chordata; class Aves; order Passeriformes; family Acanthisittidae; genus Acanthisitta; species Acanthisitta chloris. The sequence goes on from NW_008678769.1 coordinate 3,017, forward strand.
AGTTTGGTGGTATGAACGAGGTACTGAACTTTCAACTTTTCTACAAACCTGAAGGCTCTCCCTCTCAAACCTGTCTAGAATAAGGCTGCTGGAGTGATGGACTCTCATCTGCTTTCAGACCAGGCATAAACTTTGTTCAGACATTGATATGTTACTGTCTACTGTTCTCCTGAAGGAGATCCTCCACTTCTTAGCATTCTGTAGGGGATTTGCAGTAGGATGCTGGTGGCACATGGTGCTTGGCTACTCTAGTTGTTGGCTTTTGGGTGAGCAAATTCTGATAAAAAAAGTTAACTGTGACTTCTACTCTGATTGAGGTCAGCTGTGCTGCACACTTGACATTCAGTGTGTATTTTCTCAACAAAACTACAGTGATTGAGAGCTCATAATTTGTGAGAAAGATTTGTTAAGGATTGAGGCTCCAGAGATCCTGAGTTTTTGCTAATTTTGAAGAAAACTTTGTCTTTCTGTTGCAGAGAATGGAGCAGTGTTCACTATCAACTCAGACATTTGAATGTTCCAGTTAAAAGTTTTACCTGGGTGTTGTGAAAGTCCTCATTAAATTCTCATCTGAGGGTGGTGTCTTCTTTAATGAGCTTAATCTGCTCAGACTGTCTAGACCAAGACTATTTCCATAGGATGACATGACTTTGCTCTTTGATCAGTATTCATAGTGTCATTTCTTTTGAATATGGCCCAGAGTTAAAATGTATTTCTATTGCATCAGTGCACCACAAAGTGTGTATTTTGCATTCCTCTCGACTGTCTATGTTTACATGTGTCATATCATAATCCTTAAAACTAATGAAGGTTGATTTCCCAAAGGACTTGTCTTGTGTGTACCCTAAACACTAACCCTCTCTTTGTAGCATCTCATCTCCCCATGTTGTTCTCTGCAGTGTCATTGCCCAACCCCAGTGCCTTCCCAGTTCCTCTCACACTGGTCCAGTTGAATACTGGTGTACGTTATTGTTGTCTGGCATCTGGGCATATGCAGGTCAGTTGGCCAGCACTTGTGTGCTTATGGACCATCTGAATGAAGCTTCACTGGTTTGGTAAGGAAAAGGTGGCTTTAATTCACTACCACCCCCAAAGAGTGATTTAATCATTCTTGCATCCAAATGTGAATTTTCACAGCATTTCTTCGAGATTTTTATTTCTGAGTCTTCTACCATATTCAACAGACAGGCAAAAGATAGGCAAAATTGAAGAAGCTGTTGTAGGTGAAGAAGAGAGACGGACAGATTGACAATTTAAGCGTTTCAATAGGTCTTACTTCCCCAGGAAACAGTGGAATGAAGCAACAGAAACATAGTTGTATGTATTCCTTGAACTACTTGTTACTGCAGGCCATTGAAGTTGCATGATAAGAGTGGGATGGGCCAGTGAAAGATGAACTCCCCCTAGGTCAAACACTGTTCAAACAGTAAGGAATGCTATGGGCCCATGTCAGAGACTCTGGAAATCAAAGACTGTGCCTCTCTGAGCACACAAGTAGTGGATGCTGACAACGTGAGATGGTTGAAAGTTTCAAATAATTCTTGGTTACTTTCTCTAATTTCTGCCTTTTGAGTTATTGGAGAAACTTGAGAGCTGTGTTTTTTCCAAGGTGAAATTTAAGAAATATGACTTTAGATAGACTGCTGAGAAGATGACTGAAACAAAAGGCATAACTGTACAGTGAGGTGCTTGGTTATTGTGGTTTAACCTCAGCTGGCAACAAAATACTATGCAGCTGCTTGGTCACTTAGCCCCACACCCCAGTAGATCAGGGAGAATTTGGGAGATGTAAACTCCATGGGGTGGATAAGAACAGATTAATAATTGAAATAAAGTAAAAAACAATATTAATGAAAAATAGCAACAATAATAATAACAGTGTAAAAAGAGGTTAGACAAAGAGAGAAATAAAACCCAAGAAAAAAACAAAAACAAGTCATGCACAATGCAATTACTCACTATCTTCTGACTGATGTCCCCAAGCAGCAGCCACCCCTTCTGGCCATTTTCCCCCAGTTTGGATACTGGCCTTGACTTTTTATGGTAATAAAATATCCCTTTGGCTAGTTTGGGTCACCTGTCCTAGCTGTCTCCCCTCCCAGCTTGTTGTGCACCTGGACACTGGCACAGCATTGGTAATTGAACCCTTTGACTTAGAGTGAGCACTACTGAGCAACAACTAAAACATCAGTGTGTTTTTAATATTATCCTCACACTAAATCCAAAAAACAGCTCTAGGAAGAAAATTAGTTCTATTCCAGACAAAACCAGGACTGTGGCAGAGCCACTTGTTACTGTCCAACACAATGTTAATTCTGACCCCTAAAGCTGTACTGGTGTGTCATCATGATACTAGGTAATTACCGTGGCCTCCCAGGCTATTGCAGCTAGTCTGAGAATTTGGGTGGTATCCTCCATGGCATGCTGATGTACAGGATGAAGTTCTTCTTCATCCTGGAGATTTAGAGTTACCCTCAATGAAGCAGCTGGAATTTGCCTCACCAAAAGACACTGCCTCACCCTGAAGATGCCTGAATGTCAGACTGGACTGAGAAACTAAAATTTGACAAGAAGACACCTGAAGCAGAAAAGCCTGTGGCTTCTGCAGCTGCCCCTTTTCTCTAGAGTTTCTGGCTCATACCTCTTTTCAGTCTTTCCCCAAGGTGGTAATTTTGTGCAGCAGATTGAATCCCTGACCTGCCCTGAATTTCATCTGCCTTTGTCTGTTGAGCTGAACTGCAACAAGTTAAACTTGAAATCAATATAAATATCAGCTGAAGATATGGGGTTTCATACTTAACCTGGGCAGCCTAATCCTGTCTGTATACAGAATGTGCAGCTGTAGCTGGATAATAAAAATTTCACTCAGAACAGAACATCTATGTCCATACTGAGAGGCTCCTGATGACTTCAACTTGCCTTCCAGACCTCTAACAGCTCTCACAGTGAATGCACAGTGAAATATACTCTCA
>NW_008678769.1:6024-6241 GCF_000695815.1 Acanthisitta chloris
AGAGCATCAAAAGGATGGCTATGAAGATGGGGAGTGGTCTGGAGGGAAAGTTGTACAAGGGGTGGCTGAGGTCACTTAGTTTGTTTAGCCCAGGGGAGAGGATCTGAGGGGAGACTTCATATCAGTCTACAGCTTCTTCACAAGGGGAAGCAGAGGTCAAGGAACAGATCGCTTTCCTCTGGTGACCAGTGACCGGACATGAGGCAATGAGATCAAG
>NW_008678769.1:6407-10818 GCF_000695815.1 Acanthisitta chloris
CTTTCCAATTCAAAATATTCTATGTTTTAAAAATTTGTTATGTTTTTTTGTTTGGTGTCCATCCATCTCCACCATACCCTCTCTCCCCACGTCCCAAGCTGCATTGTCAGGATAAGTAATAGTTCTGTTTGCTCATTTAGTTATCTGAAAGGACAAAACCTGAATGCCTCCACTCTTGGAAGGAGATGAACTTCATGTAATTTCAAACTAATTCCATAAAATTTTTATTTTACAATGTTTTTTACTACGTAGCATAAAATTCACTGCATACACCTTTATGTTTAGGATAACCTTGCAAGTATATTTAGAACTTTTTGTAATTTCCATTTAATTCAAATGTCATTTTCTACTCCTGGTTATAAACAGAATCCTGAATTTATTGTATCCTGCAAGATTTAAAGATTTAGAGAAACACCGAAACTTAGTAAGGCTATCCCTAAATATGATAATTTTTTTCCTCTAAAACTATTGTTTCATCTAAAATCATAGAATCATAGAATCATAAAATTTAGTGGTTGGAATGAACCTTACAGATCATCTAGTCCCAATCCCCCCTCCCATGGTCAGGGACACCTCCTCACTAGATCAGGTTGCTCAAGGCTGCATGTCTCCTTAGTCATGTGATCAGCTGGATTTTTAAACATGGTGATTTATAGCACAATGAAATAAACTTCATAATTAATCTTTGAACATTCTTTTTGAGTGGCAAGTTAATAAAAATTATTCCTATTGATGCAGTACCTGACTAGGACCAACAATAAAAAAAACCGACCCCAATGCATCTCTTCTATTCTGGCCAAAAAAAAGATCAGCTTGTAAATGTAGAAGACTGGGAGATTTGATAGTAAGGTGCCATTGTATGGCTGTTCACCTGAACTAGGTGGGGATGTATATTTAAGTCTAAAGATGGCAGTGTAATATTAGGTGGCAAAAACAAACCCGGGTTTTTTTTAATTGCCAAACTTTGCCTCAACAGCAGAGTTTTGTGAATTTCATAGAAGCATAATACTCTCTAGCTACAAGAAATGCCCAGAGCAGCAAAAAATTGCAGCACACAGCAAAAGAAAGTAATGGTGGTATCTATAGCTCCATGAGAACTGCACGGTGTTACAGGTGGCAGATGACAGTCAGCTCCAAAAAGTGCCATGCTAGCATTGTTTACCATCAACAACCATGACAGAGCTAAGTTTTACACCACTTTATGGCCTGCATAGTCATAGGGGGGGTTGCATGGCAAGATTTTGGTTGCAGATGGGCTACAGATGTGGCTTCTCTGAGAAGCTGCCAGAAGCTTCCCCCATGTCTGACAGAGCTAATCTGGCTCCAAGACAGACCTGTCGCTAGCGAAAGCTGCGCCAATCAGTGACTATGGTAGCACCTCTGGGATAATGTTTTCAAGAAGTGGGGGAAAGTTAGTGGGCAGAAGCAAACTGTAGCCAAATAAGAGAGGAGTGAGAATATGCAGGAGAAACACCTCTGCATACCCCAAGGTCAGGGCAGAATGAAGTGGAGGAGGTGCTCCAGGTGCTGGAGGAGAGATTCCTCTGCAGCCTGGAGGATGATGGTGGAGCAGATACCCACCTGCAGCCCATGGCAGATGATAGTGAAGCAGATACCCACCTGCAGCTCACAGAAGATGATGGTGAAGCAGATATCCACCTGCAGGCCATGAAGAACCCCTATGCCAGAGCAGGTAGATGTGTCAAAAAGAAGCTGTGACCCCTGTGGGAAGCCCGTGTTGGAACAGGCTCCTGGTAGGACCTGTGGCACTGTGGGGAGAAAAACTCACACTGGAGCAGGTTTGCTGGCAGGACTTGTCAACCCATGGGAGACCCACACTGGAGAAATCTGTTCGTGAAGGACTGCATACCACAGAAGAGACCCACGCTGGACCAGCTTGTGAAGAACTGCAGCCACTGGGAAGGACTCAGTTTGGAGGAGTTCATGGAGGACTGTGTTCTGTGGGAGGGACACCACAACAGAGCAGAGGAAGGACTCCTCTTCCTGAGGGGGAAGGAGAGGCAGAAACACGAAACACGTAATGTACTGACCACAACCCTCTTGTCCTCCCATGCTGCTGAGGGGAAGGTGGTAGAGAATCTAGAATAGAGTTAAACTCATGAAGGAGAGAGAGATGGGCAAAAGGTGTTTTTCATATTTGGTTTTACTTCTCATTATCCTACTCTGATTGGATTGTCAAGGAATTCAATTAATTTCTTCAAGTCAAGTCTTTTTTGGCCATGATGTCAATTGAAGAGTAGCTCTCCCTGCCCTTATCTCAACCCACAAGGCTTTCATCATATTAATCTTTCTCCTGTCCAGCTGAGGAGGCGAGTGATAGAGAGGTTTTGGCAGGCACCTGGCATCCAGCTGGGGTCAAACCACCAGTCTTGGCAGTTTGACCTGGGGCATGAGGAATTTGAGGTAAGTATGGTAGTGGTAAGCAGTAAGGGGCAAAACACGGACTGAACATTGTGAGAGAGTGGAATGCTTGTGACGAATTTCTGTTCTAAGTGTGGTGATAGAAGGAGGGGTGGATTGCATGTAAATTGTCCACTTTCATTCAGTGTTGTAATAACATTGTTTTGATTTTGGTGGGGGGAATTCTTTTTCTTTTTGGTTGAGTGAAGACTGTGTGATGAATAAAGTTTTTAGTGATAATCCTTAGTATGTGAGTCAGAGAGGCAAGGGATGGAAGGAGTAGTATCTGCCTAGATACACCTTACTTGCTGTGACCTAGACAAAGACAAAGGCTGGTGGTTGTGGTGGAGGCTACCAGAAGCCCAGTGGGGTCTCAGCCTGGTATGCTGCTGAGCTACTGAGCATGGACAACAGGACTGGGTAAGTGCTGTGAGAGAAACATTTCAGAGAAGCAGAAAGCCCTTCCTTAATTCACTCATTCTCATTTCTATGACTCCCATTCCCTTAAGGCAACAGTCAGCACCACACACTTCTCTGAAGTTAGCGAAATGTAAGACCTTTTAAATATTAATATTACTTGAGACCTCTGTGTAGGTTCACCACTTGCTACCTCATATAGCAGCTGTCTAAAGTAGCTTTAGTCACTTTCCTTTTCTAAATTAAAAACTTCATTTTGCTGAACTCTTCATCACAGACTGAGAGGGGACTAAAAACTATGCAGCTGACCCACTGCAAGTGTTGTGAGCCCTGGGCTGTACTGGTGGCTGTACTTCATATGTTGTCTGTGCAGCATTAAACTGCACAGTTAAGCACAATGAATCTGTACAAGGGCACTGAAGTCCCAGATTATGTTGCAGTGGCACACCAAATCCAATTCTTTGTATCTACCTGTTTTCAAAACACTCAGGTGTCTCACAGTGGAGGCCTTTTTTTTTCTTTTTTTACCACACAGGCAAGAGAGTCTGGCCACTCTCAAATTACAGAGGAGCTGGACACTAGCAAAGAGCAACAAACCTGGGGCCATACAAGGAGCGATCAAGTATCTTGTATGAGTTTCTATAGGGCAATTTTGTGAAGGCTTGTCCACTTGCATTGGCTTCCTTTGAGTTAACTCCCTATTATAAAACAATGCCACGTGGGCATCACTTCCAAAACATTTCAGTTAGAAATGAAATACAAATGTTTATTTCTGTTATCTATATTTTCTTCTTTTCTATCTTTAAAGTCCAGTCCCACCCCTAAAATTCTGTGATTCTATGGATAGTACTGAAAATTGGGAGTGTGCAGCACAGCATGGCTTTGAAAAATTGGGAGTGGTCCAAAGAGAATCTCACCAATGCTTAGCTTTCCTTCCACACCTCAGTGACTTATCACCAGCATTAACAGTGAGTTTCCAGTTAAAAACAGGCTTCCCTTCATACTGAAAGGTATATATGCAAAACCACTTGTGGAAAGACCAATAAAAAGGACAAATAACTAGACTAGCGTCACTGTGCTCTGAAAATGGATGTCAATGGAGCCTTTCAGAGCACCACAAGAAACCACAGACAATGAGTCTTTCTAAAGCATCACAGGTGGTGCTCCCCTAGAAATCTGGGAAAACATCTAGTACCATTTACTCCCTTCAGGGGAAAATCCAAACTGGCACACATATTGCCAAGGGGCATTAAGACCTTTTGATAAAATGCCTACCAGAAGTCCCTGCAGTTTGGGGGTTTACCACAATTAGTCAAAAGTATTTATTCATCATTCTGAATGCTGTCTCTAACTTTGTTGGTTAAGTGGCTTTTACTGTGCCCTCAAGACGAGGTGAGCTGGGAGTAATTAGGTGAGTTTAGAGTATTGAATGAGAACCTGCAAATGAAACCATTGCTTTCTTTTATGGGATTTCACTGCTCTTTCTTTGAGTGACTGTGAAGGTGTGTGTGTGGCAGCACAAAGCATCATTTGCTACTTCTTATGATAGCTTCGAATAAAAGTCTGACTATTC
>NW_008678769.1:10858-19510 GCF_000695815.1 Acanthisitta chloris
GGGCTTGATGAATCTTATTGCTGTTTCAAATTATTGCTTTGCTTAACACAAGCATATTAAAGTCATCTAACCTCACTCATGACTGAAATAATTACATTTGGGAAAGGTCAAAACCAACCCTTTGAACTTAGTGAGAGGAAGACTTCTCTAAAGGGCTAAGATCCTGTGTGTGTGGGGTGTTGTTGTCTTTTTCTTTTTTCTTTTTATTTCTTCGATACTCTCTCTGTGCTTTGAATTTATCAAAATATTTAAAACAAAACTGTGCTTTCAAGGGAGTTTCCAGCTCAAATGAAAACAGTAGGGAAGAAAGTCAACTTAAGTTTCAGCATATTCTTACACTGTCAGTTTAACTACAATAACAAAATTACCCCAAAGCACTGAAATGTCTCAGATTATAGTGTCAGTCACAGCTTAATGTTTTAATAGAATATGAATGCTGAGATATTTGGTTTCAGATTCAGCTCATGATTGTAGGGGGATGTTCTGAGACTTAGGTCTTGGTTATAGGTCTTGTCTTTTGTATGCATAAAATAGAAAAACATACCTTTTGTTCCTTTAGAAACTGTTACAGGATTTTTTGCTTTCTGAGACATTTTTTGTGTCATATAACGATAGACTATTTTGTCTATTGGGAAGGGACTTTTAAAATGTATCCAGTCCAATCCCCCTGCAATGAGCAGGGGTATTTTCAACTAGATCAGGCTGCTCAGAGCTGCATCCAACATGAACCAGAGTGTTTTCAGGGATGAGGCATCCACCACCTCTCTGGGCAATCCCTTTCAGTGTTTCACCATCCTCATTTAATAGTTTACCACCCTCATATCTTCTGTATATTCTAGGACAGCCAGTTACCTGGGGAATATGATCTATCTAACTATACTGTAATTTGATTTGATGTCTTCCAGGCACACTTTGAAATCCCATTCTTTCCATTACTTTTGACCTTAAAGATCTTCCAAGACAATAGCACACTTCATAACCAAACAAGTCCAAGAACACCAGAGACAGCTAGGCAAGACAAAAGCATCTCATGCACCTGGGGATTTCTGGCAAGGGTGTTCATAGCCAGCTTTCTCCCCAGGACTTCCTCAGGCATTGATCTGTTTTCCAAGCTTCTGAATAAGAACTGTGCTTTAAGACAAAAGTAAGGCATATGGTGAACAGTTGCAGGGTAGTAAGTTGAAGCTGTCTGTATAATTGACACCCAGGCTAGATTAACTGACATCTGTTTCCAGTGTCAATTACCAAAACAGATAGTACCCATTTAAAGTTAGCTCTGCTGGATTGCTGAAGAAAGAGTCTATTCCAAGTCAGATTAAGGTGACATTTTCTCTTTACTGGTTAATGCAGATGTTATGGCTAACAAGCCTCTGCACCTTAGCTTTTTAAAATAATGGATGTAGGCGACTGAGAATGATGCATTTGCTTGCCTGTGGCCTTGAAGTCAGGTAAAGAGACAAGTTGCAAAAAGGTGTCAGAAAGTTTAACAATAAGGAGAGCGACTCTACAGAAGTCTATTGCTGTTCATAATAAACAAGCAAGGCAAAGCATTCTTCTAGTATGGTCTAATTCAAGGGAATTTTTTTATTTTTTGAAGAGCCTGCTCTTCCTGAAAGGTGTCAACATCACTCCTTATCAAGGATATACTTAATCCTGCTGCCTCTTAGAAGAGTACTTCAAATTTTGTTTCCATCAGTTTGTTTCATTTATAAAAATCCAAAAGCAAACTGTGCAAAACAATTTTACAGAATATTATGCGCATTTTCTTTGCATAATTGAATCACATTTTTGTGCCCAGATATTGGCAGCATTCAGCACCAAACAGCAGCTAAGTTATTAAGGAAATTAATGCTAGGATTTTCCCACTGTATCTCTGCCAAGCATCAATTGATCACCTAATCTAAGATCGCAGGAATTGAACAGCATGATTAATTGCATTAGGGAGTCAAATTTTAATACTTGGATCTTTTATTAGATTTATTTTGGTTGGGAAAAAAATTGTCTCTGTGAAAGGGAAGCAAACTGAAAGCTGAGGTTTGAAAACTGAGGGATTCTAAACATTTTTTTTCCATCAAAAGTGATCCATGCCTCTGGGAAGCTGACTGTCTGGGGTCACAGATGTTTTCCACAAAACAGAAAATTTAGATAAGGTGGAAATAGAAAACAAATATCCAGTGAACTTTTTCAGTGTTGTACAATGTGAGTGGCATTCTGGATTTTTATGTACACTTGATAAAATGAGATTATTTCCAGGTACCTGGGCCCATTTTTATGCTAAGGATTTTTCCCCCAACCCTGCATCAGAGTGAAACCCAGCATATGTCAGGATGCATCAGCATGCATCAGGGTGTATGCATCATTCCCAGCACACATCAATATGCATCCTCATCCTCCTCTTCCAGCAATGTAGTTTCTGTGGGAGTATATGGAGGTGCATCAGGATGGAGCCTGGACAGTCAAGGCTGCAGGATGATACAAAGTGCTGTGGTGTCCAGGCAGAGAGCATAGGTACAGGCTGAGTCTCTGAGGTGGAATGCAGAATGTGGCCTCCTCTAAACAAGACTGGAAGAGGCCACCACCACAATTGCTTGTGGAGCAAGACTGTGAGGGCACAGGCTTATCTGAGGGTGCTGATTTTGCAAGTATATTTATGCAGAAGATCCAGAATAAGCAGACTCAGAATGACAATTTGAACAGATTCTCCAGCTGTGCTGCAATAGAGAATATTAAAAATGCTTTCAGAGGATGATTAATGTGAAGGAAAAAAACACCCCAACAGCAGAAATAGCTGTGGGTTAAGCAGTAGATATGGCAAAGTGGGCTGTTACCACCGGATCATTAACAGCCCACAGTGATGCTGAGGACACTTTAATAAACCCACTCAGGGAGGATTACTGCTATTAGGAGTAATGATCAGTGGCTGCACTATGTTTCATATGAATAATGAGGGCTATATCCACCAGCAACAATCTCTGCTGGAGCTATTTTATGTCTGCTGATACATAGGACATTTTTCTTTGATCACAGCATACTGGGTAGTTTGATACTTCTATTTCATCATTAAAAAAACCCAAACCCAACCAATAAAACTGTTAGAGCTCTAAAAATTAGTGTTACAGAAAAGATGGGTAAGCATCCAAAGTTAGAAAATATATGAAATGTGGCAGATGACTGCAAAATTAGAGTCCTAAATAAAGCTCATTTTTATTCTATTGACCTGCCTCTGTCTGCTCAAAGTTACAGCCAGGAATTTCTGCACAAAATCTTTCCTGTTTTCCTATGAGGCATGACACACAAAAGTGAGCTGAATTACACATCTCCTTCCAGTCTCTCTGCAGGAACACACTCAGACTGCTGCCTGGGGTCCAGTGCAAAGTGCCCTGAAGTCTGGGGCTGCCCTCACATCATGGAGAACTGCCTCAAATGATGGAGCAGATTCCTTTTGTAAATGGTAATTTGCAGGGGATTCTGTTCTTGAGATGTATGTTGCTATGAAAGAACAAACTGGTTTAATGTAGATTTGGCAAGGGCTCAATTATGTTACAGAGTTTGGGAATTTTTTTGCTGCTGATCCAATAAAAGGAAAGTCCTTTCTTCCCTTTCAGAAGATATTAACTCTGAAGCTGAAGATGTGTTTGACTGGCAGTTAGCAGGGAATATATTTAATGCAGGGTCACCGAAGATTATAAAGAAAGGAACATGTAATACAATTTTTGCAGAGTGTATCCATACATTAAGAGGAATTCTCACTGGTCAGAAAAAGAAGTACATTAGTGTACACAAAAAAGGAAATGAAAGAAAGTATGGACAAAGAAAAAAACCAGGGAAAAATTCCCAGATCTCCTTCTCATGGAGTGCTTCAGTTCTTATGACAGGCATCATGTTCCAGCAGTTAAGCTTTTGTCTAGCAAAGCTTCCACAGAAATTTCCAGGCGAGATGTGAACAGGGAACAAAATGGCTTTATATTTCACTTACATTCATTTATATTTCACAGGTCTTTCTGCAGGATCACTTTTTCAATAAACCTGTACAGAGCCAACAAACTATAAATAGTAGGAAGTAATTGGCCTCTGGTATTTTGCATTAATAGTGAGGATCTAACTTTTGCTCAAAGAAAATATGCAAACCTGTCAATGCAAAACAGTGGCAAAAGCTAAGCAGGCACTGTTGTGTATCCAGAGCACTGTCTTGCAGTTAAAGGCATCGTTTCACTTGAATCTCATTGGCCTAACTCTGCTGCCACTGGGAATTATGCTCACTGATTTCAAAACCAGCTGAGTTAAAGCAATGGCCTGGAAATCCTATCTCTGTCTCTCATAGAAGTCTACTCCTTGCTTGAATGGAGAGACCTTTTCCTTTCTGAGTCCCTGGTGCCCTGACCATCCTGAAGTTCAGTGGCAACTGATTCTATCCCCTGGAAGAGATATTACAGATTTAAACCAGACGTCTAAAAGGCTTTAGAGTACAGCCACTACACCGAGGTCCAAAAGGTGCTGTTCCTGCCTCGAACCCACTTTTGTCATCACCAGACATATGCAGTATCATTAAAGTCTAATCTTATTGTTTTTGTCTGAAATGTTGATGCAAATGTATCTTGTTTTGCCTGATGATTATATTTTCCCATGCCTGTCACCATGTGCTGTTGTTGTGACCCCTGAGCCACTCATGTTTTGCACCTCTTCACATGCATTCTCTTACCACAGCACCCAGGGAGGTGGTTGTATATGGAGCCAATTTTAGGTACTTTGATGGAGACTATACACCTGAAATAACAGCACACAGATTTCCATGTCATCAAATAAACAATGTAGGGGAAAAAAGCTTTTTTTAATGTAGAAGCTTATTTTCTTTTAGAAATTATCCAGGCTGTTGATAGATCCCTTCTGCCATCTCTTCTGTGTTATCTGATATGATATGGTGTAACCTGTTCACTCTATTTACAGCTTCACATTCCAAAGTGTACTTAAACGGAAAATAATCCAGAGTTATAACCAATCATAGCTCTGCATTATCTTGTTTTTCAGTTTGTTGGACAAGAAAATAGCTAATTTGGTGAAGTGCAGTGTTCTGGGTCATAATATTGTCCCTCTTGTAACACAAAGTGAATGCCACTAGCCATGAGCAAAGATTATGATGTGAGTTTCCTCTACATGCACAAGAAATTCTCTATTCAATGCCCACGAGAGGTTGCTTATGGGACTTTAATTGGAACAGCTCTATGTTTTCGGTCAAAGCATGCAAATCATGTCTGAGTCACTAGAGTCAATACAGGTCCATGGCTTGTTACCTGTCCATGTCCTGGTTACTTAGGAAACACTTTTCAGCAGCTTTATATGGAAAGCCAGGATTCACTTGGATAATTAATTGTATAGCTTCTAACCACTCCTGTCTTGGTCTGAAAAGGTACTGTTGATTATTTGGTAAAAGCTGGTGTCTGAATTTCTCTAGTGTTTTCGCTGGGATTGTGGCAGCAAGGCACTGACAGAGAAGCAACCTACATCACAGGGTAGATGGGGCTATCATTGCCAGGTAGATGTGCTGGAAGATCAGGGTGCCAGGGGAATTTCAGTGCACTGTAATATGAAGTTACAGGTGACCTAGTGTCAAAATCTGCTGCTTCTTGTCTGTCTAAGAGTGATTGTACACTCAATTAATGTCACTGTCTGCTACTAGAAAGGACATAAAGGAAACTGCTTGAAAAAATGTGAAGGGAAAATGTAGCACTTTGTGACACATGGCAAAGCTTACCAAAAAATCAGGTGCGTAATTCCCTTCTTGCCTAGTGAGGATGGTTAGGTGACCTGATGTGACAACCAACCCACCACAGCTGCTGACAAGCCTTCAGCTTCACTGAAGGTGTTGTCATACTTGCCATGCTGCCACCCCAGTGCTATAATGCCCATTAAATATACTCCATGCAGAGTTGCTTCGTGACTGTAACTACTGTGCTACCTGGTTCGGTTAGAAAAGATAGGGAGATGTTTAGTCACAGAGTGAACTGTCCTGTGCATGCATGTAAATGGGAAGCCTGCTGGCTTTCACTGTATCTCACACTGACAAATCCTACACTTGATGAAATAAATGATAATTTTGGCATTGACATCAAAAGCAGAGGCAAAAAATGCACTGCAAACCACACCCCATCCCCCCCAACTAAATAAAAAAAGAGGATTGTTTTGGGGCAGACTAAATATCTCTGGCCTGGAAGAAAGAATAGTCTTTGGCTACACTAGAAAAGGTGGCTGTAAATCGTACTTGATCTGCTGCTTCTGGCCAGGCCCTGCTTAGACCTGGAAATAAATAAAATCAGTTCCAAGGCAGCTCTTGGATTTATCCCAGCTGTTCACAGCTTCAACTAGAGAGTGCCAGGTGTCTGGGTCTTTTCACCAGGCTCAGAATACCATGAATTTCCAACAGTGGAGCGAGGATTCCATATTCCATCTCTGTCTTTGAAGAAAACTCTTTCTTGGAGGTAATGACTGGGTCTTTTGTGGGAGGGAGCAGGCTGAAGGCTGAGACAGGAAATAAAGTAGAAAGGACTATTGCTGACATGAAGAAGAATCAGTGGGTGGTTGGGTAGGCAGGAGGATGGTGATATCTCCTTTCTTTCACCAAGCCTCCTTTCATTTGAGCTTATCCTAAAATCTGTAACTTCCAGACTCTTTCAGCCCCTCTCTCTTCAACTACAGCTTTTCCTGTTTCCCACTCCACTTACTACACTTCAACCTGCTCGCTCTCCTGGGATCTGCAGGTGAATGTAGTGTGGTGGGTCAAGGACACGCACAGACAGACTCATCATCTCTCCTATAATTTGTGCACAGGTACACCAAGTGCCCTCAGGAATATCTCACTTCTTTGCCTGCAACCCTGCAGTGGTGGTCTCCACACTCTGCCCTCCAGTCCCAGCAACCTGTCTCTTCACAGCTCTGGCAAGGGCACAGTACTCAGCAGGTTTCCATCTGTCCGTGGCTGATTGCCTTGATTGGTCTGGCTGGTGGTCCTTGTGCCTCCACCTTAAGTACCTCCTACACATTTTTCTTTCTTTGCCTATGTGCTATATGTTTGTGTATGTATACACATACACACATACATATTAGCCCTGAAAGTGCAGCACAGCCTAGCTGTCAATACATAGACAAAAAGCTTTATGGATTTGCTGCACTGTTGCAGCTCCTCAGTGTTGTCAGTGACATAATGCAGATAACAGAGCAGGTCAGACAGGGCATCTCACTGCCCTCCCTCTACCAGAGATGAGAAGGAATTATGCTTCTGGAGTTATAAAGACATTTATTATGCACAAAATGGTTTTCCTGAGGGAGCCTGAAAGCGTCATACATAAGGGACCTCTGGAAGACCATGGAGTTCAAAACTCTGAATCTCAACTTGCTGTATCTGCTGAGCAATGCCTTTCCCATCCAGCATGGAAATCCCTGTGTGGAAGGAGGTGGTGTTTCACACAGGTGCCCAGGTTGTCCTGATGCAGAGGCATGTGATCTAACAAAACTGTGATCATAAACCAGTCAAACAAACACAGACAAGGCATACAACTCAGAAGCACATTACCTGTAGAGAGTGTGTGCTGGGGTTTATTTTCCTTTGCATATTTAATATTGCAAAGAGCAACACTGTAGTCACAGACATGCAATACATGTTTTTTTTGTGTGTTTACTTTCTACAAAGCATACAGAGGGTACAAAGGGGAGATATTATGTGTCATAATAAGTTTATGATGTTTCAGTCAATGAGCATAGTCACCCTTTGGAAAAATTTCCTCTCTTACTTTATATTACTCAATCTTCATTTTGCAAAGACATTTTAGAAGTCTAGCATTTATTAATTTTCAAAGACAATACACTCTGCCTGGAGGTGACCTGGTATAGGAACCCAGAGTTCCTGTCACGCTAAGTTTATGCTGCTGAACTGCAATAGCCAACAAGGAACCTCAAGCCAACCTCAAGGAACTCTATTTACAACATACCTGAAAATGTATGGAAAGTTTATGAAATACGTGAAACAGCTTAAAGCACATGTGAACAAGGTAGGTCTGGACCCAGCATTCGCATCTTACTATCAGAACCACTGATGACTTTTAGTGTATATGACAAAGTGGGGAGGAAAAGAAGGGAAACTCTCTGAACAGTGAAGGAACAAAAGAAAAACAAGGTGTAAAAGAGGGCTGGATGCACTGTGTATACCTTGTGACACCCTTTTAGTGAGAGAGAGGGGAGGCCTGTTCTTGCAGACCTCCACTGCTGCTGATGAAGAAGCACCAGCTGCACACCCAGCCCGTGGTATCAGCCAAGTGCTCACATCCCATGCTGTCCAGCCTGTGACAGTGATGTTGGGGTGTCCTGCAGGTGGCTGGGAGAGAGGGCAATGGACAAAACAGTCATTCATTCCTTGCCCTTTGGAGATATTCTCCAGCCTCATCCAAGTGTATGGATCAGAAGGGCAAATACACACTGCATTTTCTGTCTGGAAATTAAGTCTTTGTGTCTCCATAACACTTCTCTGGCACTCTGGAGAGTTACAGTGGTGTCTTTCAGCCTTTTTCTCAATTGGGGTGAAATTCCAATTTCCCAGGTGACTTTCAGGGGAGGTAGGTGTTGGGAAAGGTGAAGGTTCCGTGCGGGGAAGCAAGCGGCCGACTC
>NW_008678769.1:19731-30863 GCF_000695815.1 Acanthisitta chloris
TGTTTCACCCTCAAGGACGAGTTACCCCTGCCATCTGCCATCTGCCCAGCTGAGTTACTCCCTATCTATATATAAAGTTACTATCTCCAGAGCCTTGCTGTACACTGCATTCCCAGGTGCGTTCCCAGGACTGTGTCTGTGCATTCCCAGGGGACTGTGGCCTAGCTCTTTTTGGCCTTCCCCAGGATTATATCCCTGCTCTCTTAGCCATTCTCCAACAGGTAGGTGCAGGCATGGATGGAAAACCAGTGTTGTAAAGACCGGAGAGCAAATGCTATGTCTAGGGAAAATCTGCTCTGCTTTTGGACTCTTTCCTGTCATACCATCCTTATCTCCTGACATAAAAAACCCCTGAATGGCCCTGTTTTTAAAACAAGTGGGAGCATGTCTGAAATAACAATATGAACACTTTGAAAAATCTTTTTATACCATGGTCAGGCTTCTGTGTCCTTATTTGTCTAACCAGTTTCCTCAATAAATAGATGTCAGATATAAATAAATGCAATGGGAGGAAATAATTCACGGTATCTAGTAAGTTCTATTGCCCATAGGAATTATTATTTCAGTGGAGAAGGCTGGATCCAGTTAATGAGATGCTCTCAAGTGCAATCACATTGCAAATGTTTCTGCCATCCTTAAATAATATTTTTATTACATTCAAATATGCATTTTTCTCTCCTTTGCACTTCAGAAAAAAACACATCAAGATTGAAATAGGATATATGCAGCTAAGGAAATTATCTTCCTATACCAGATGCTTCCATAAAATTATCCTGTCCATAAGTTAATAATCTGCTCACATCGACAAATGGGATTCTGTAAGGTAGGTGCTGTCTAGCATGTAAAGAAAAGTACTACCTGTGTTTAGAAATGGGGGATAGCATAGTTTGACCAATCAAAGTACAATGACTGAAGTTCCTGCACATGTAACTCCAAATTCTGCAAAGACTTTCACTTTATTTTGGCCTTATTGCTAGAATTGACTTAATGTTTCACCTCATCCATACTTGTTGAATTTTTTAACCAAGAGCAACAATTCCAGATTTGGAGTAACCAACATGTATGTTGTACCAAAATACATAGAATTTCAGGCCATTATTTCAAGTTTCTTGAAGTATTCTGGAGCAAAAGCATACATGCATTATTTTGACACTTTTAAACATAGACCTACTTAAATGAAAATGTCTTTGTTTTACTTCTTAAATAAATACAATAAAGAAGAGCAGGGTCTCATTTTGTATTAAAATAAATACTATAACCTGTAACATTAATTACATTAATGAGCTCTGTTTTTTTATACATGTCAATAATAATAGAAAATATTTCATGTTAGCTTAAATAAATCTCTTTCTTTTTTCAATACTCTGAAAGCAGTTAATTACCTAATAGTGTCTATCATATCATGGATCAATGTAAGGTTCATACTAATCTTTCCTGGCTCTCTTCAGTCTTTTCAGCTAAATGAGAATAAATCTGGAATGAACACTCAAGAATTCTATCACGAAGCCTTCATCAAACAAGCTGTTGAGCATTTTTTTTTGTATTTGCACCCTTGTCTCTTTCCTGTCACTTTTTTCCTTCATTATCTCTTCTAGGTGAGATCTCTGCCTTGCTCACTTACACTACCTGGAAGGGGTTTCCTGTCTACATCTCTAACTCTCTTGAAAGTCACTGAGTTGGGCTGACTTCTGTGGTGGTGAGAAGGAGGTAGACACAAAGAGTTGTCATGTTCATATTCCAGTTGGATCAGAGAAAGTCAGTGAGGGCATATAAGGAAGATATGGGGATGTATTCTCTGGTTGGTTGATTTCAGATTGTATGAAAATAACCTCCTGTAAGTTACCACTTTTAATTATTTTTTTATACCTTAAAATGTTTTAAAAATATCTTAAGTTAAATGATGTTGTTTAGCCAAAGAGCAAGACACTGATGAGCTTTTGCCAGTGATGCAAATCTTCTGTGCACTTTGAGATTTAAACACCACTTTCTCTTTTCTCAGTTTCTTAGGGGTTTTAATCTCAGTGAATAAAACCATAACTAGGTTAAATTTCCCACTTTGTAAAATATCTTGATGCATGTAAATATAGTGCTGAACTTAAAAGGGGGAAAAGGAGCTGATATGAATCTTTTGCCAAATATAGTTCTTGGCTATAGACCCACATTCCCTAATTTGAAGACTTTTCACTTCTAAAAGTGTTACAGACCAGATGTCATACTATTTCTCATTACTGTGTTTGACTGAAGGCGACAATTTTTACAAATCTGTCACCTTTATCTTGAATAGCACTTTAAATATAGTTTTTCACTGTTTCTTCTGTGTCTTCCAAATCACTTGTGTATCTAGAAGGCTGCACATTGTTCAGTTTTGAACACCAATAGTTCTCAGGGATTACACATTTGCAGAAAGACAGTATTGGGAGAAAATCATCACAATAGATAGCGTGACAGCCTATACAAATGCTCATAGTTTCTGACAGCTCCATTTTCTCCTGCCATCTGTGTCCTCAGTCTTTCTGGAAATCATGGTGCATCAGCAGTTCTGTTTTATTACCCAAAGCTAAATCAGTTTAGAAGGATATTTGATATGGCAGCAATTTCTTGGGTTTCCACAGAAAAACTAAAGTGTTCGACACTCAAATAAAAGAAGATATAAGGGGTGGACTTATAATTACTAGTATGTGTATATTTAGCATCAGAAAATAATTTCCATATTTCCGAGCCTTCGAGTCTTTCCCCCAAATTGCTCTGACCTCTTAAAATGGGGCTTTAGGAAAAAAACCAAACTCAAACAAACAAGCAAAAAAAAAACCACAACAAACCATCAAAAATAAAACAAACAAAAAAACCCAACACCAAAACCTGAAAAAACCTCCAGAAATTCTAGCTGTCTTCTACTAAGAGAAAGCAACATAAAACCATGTTTAAGCCTTTCGGTGTCCCGAGAAAATCCTGGGTGAGCAATCTCTGCCCTTCTGTTTCTTGCTAAGTGGTGCCAACAGCATCTCCTGCTTAGCCACAGGCTCATCCCATCGTTTATCACCATGGGTTTTCTACGTGAGTCATTTCTGCCTTGGTGGGTAGGTCAGGAAGAAATATAGCAGTGTCTGTGGACAGTGCACTTTACTGGATATGCAGATCATTGTTTATTCAATATGCAAGTGTCAGCAGTGTGGGGAGCTAGAAATACCTTTCATGGTTAAGTCCTATGCATAATAATGCAAGTTCTTGTGTATCTTGTGCAGGGATTAAGTTTGGAGTAGGTCAGGATTTGTATGCATTCAAATCAGAGGGAGATTTTCTTGCTGGCTTCAATAGGGCCACCTCAAGCAAGCTGCAAGCTAGAATCCGCAATGCTGTTTCAAACACTCCTAAGCTCTCAACTAAAGAATATCTGTACTTGTTTCATCTCTGTGGTTTTATAATCTTCCCATTACACTTTACTTTCTTCTCAAGTGATCATATTTTTCCAGTTATGGGTCTGAAGGGTGGAAAACTCATCTCTTGTTCCTCTTCATTTATTTAAAACCAATATAAAACACTCTCTGGCACAGTGTTCTGAGACCATCCACAGACAAATACAAGCATTCCTCCCTTTGTTTCTGTTTCTTAGATGTTTTTCTTTCATCTCTCAGTATCAGGATGTTGAAAATATAATGAAATGCAACATTGCTGGTGGACTCCTGTGCTTAAAAAAATGCAGATGACAGATCCTCGGGGTTTATAAATCAACATAACTCCACTGATTTTTGCTACCTGAACAGATGATTCAGGAATGTAAAGTTAACATTTTGGGGTTTGGGTGTTTGGTTTTTTTTCCGGTTTATGAAATACAGTGAAACATGAAAAAAAAAGAAATGTGCATTTATGGCTCATTTGTCCAACTGAATGATCTTTTTCTCTTTATGACTATCATACAACTCTTAATCATAATCTGTAAATTATTTACATATAGGTACCATAAATTTTTGTTAGACCTGACCACCAAAGCTGTTTCAAAAGTCATCATGTCCACATGAAATCAGAATAAACTATAGTCCCTCCTCCCACTCACGTATTTATATCTGCTTTCAACTACAGCTAACAACACATCTTTATGACACAAGTGGGATGTAGTAGCACAAATGTACCCCCAGCCTGGCTCTGCTGATGTGATATGTATCATGTGCTAGAACATGTGCTGATGTGACTCATCTGTCTCTTCCATGGGTAATTTTCTACCCAAAAGATGCTCCTCTTAGCCCAGTGACAGGGAGATGGGTGTGGGAAAGTAAAGGTTAGAAACCCTTCCCTAGCTATGACAGATGAAAACAGGTCTGAGGGATTCAAGTGGGAAGATTCTATAGATTTTATAAGGCCAGGTGATAATTCAGTGCTTGTAGATGAATCTGGGACTTCAAAGCATTGTAATTTTCTGTGGTATCCATGGGAGGCTGGGCGGCCTATGCACAAGTGCAGATGTGGGTTCTTTCCCAGCTGGCACTCCTTGTTTCTGCTAACTTTTCCAAGGTCTCCCTCTGGGATCTGTAATCAGCCTTTCAAATTTGTCAGAGGCAAAACCTCAGAGTCCCAAAGGTACCATTCACTTGCTGCAGTTCTCTCTTCTGGCTTGTCACTTAACCTTTGTTGCTTTCTCATCACTGAGGAGATGATACAGTCTTCTAGAAACTCCAGTGGAATTTGCCAGGACCACATGATACACCATATTGGTTGGAAGTAGTTTCCATAGTCCTTACTGCTCCAGCAATATGCTTCTGCTGTCTGAATGTGGAGTCACATTCAGATTTTTCTGATAACAGATGAAAGATTTTCCCTTTGGAGCTGACTGACTCACTCTAGGGAATCTTTGTGCTCCTTGACTTTGTTTGACCCTTGAATTTTATAAGGTTGGGGAAAATTAAGTTGACCAGCTGAAGGAAAGATCCCCTGTGGAACAGGGACTGCTTTGAATGAGAATACTCCTGTAAAAGTTTGGGAACTAGAAAAAAATTCTACAAATTCTACAAGAAATTTCTACAGGTCAGAAGAAATAAGAGACACAGCACATGTTTTATAGCCAATAAAGTACCCAACTGATTTGGGGTTTTTTGCTCTCTGAGGCAGGCAAATCTGAGAAAGGGCTGACTCTGCAATAAAGGCAGCTAAGTCTTCTTTATATTAATAGCTTTATAATAAATATCTATTAGCATGTTCTAAAGGATGCAACTATTTGGAATTACTCTGGAGAGTTATAGGGTGATCTTATGTTACTGAAATATGAACTGGCACATAACATTCAGTATGCTAAGTACAAAAGACAGGCATGTAGCACAGGGGGAGGGAGAGGGCAGATGGAGAAAGAGGGCATTATTTATATACATCTATCTATCTCCGTATATATATATATATATATCTCCATCACAAGAAGCCCTGAAAATGTCAACCCAATAATTGGATGTGGTCAGAAGAGAAAAAAGAGAATAAGAGGGTAATCCTTATAGGATTTGTAAGGAACAAGCCAGTAAATGTCATTAGTATGTGACATAAATATCTAGGATGTCCATTTTTGGACACTGTGGGCAGTTCTGATCACTTCAGCCCCAGAATAACAGGTATGGCAAAAACTGTCACAGGGAAGGGAAAAAATACCAACAAATGGGTCTCAAATACAGAGAAAGGCTGAAGAGAAACCTACAGTTTAAAGCAAAATGACGTGAAAAAATGAAGAGAAATATAAAATATATGTGGAATGCTAATTCATCTTTTACCTCACAGAGCAAAAATTAATCAACCATTGATGATGTCAGTAGAGCGTATATTCAGAGAAATAATTGAATATTTTTCACTTCAGGAATAAGAAAGAGAAAGAAATCATTGGCATGAGACATGATAGATCACAAGAAGATCTATAAAAGTTTTCAGAGGATGGGTTTGTTTGCTGCTATTAAACCCAAGGCGTGGATCTTGTATCCATCTCTGTTTACTCCTGTGTGACAAATAGACTGATAGAAAGATATGCTGTCACACATCATACTCTGCATGTTGCAGCATTTGTTACTGGCCACTTTTGGAAAGGGACACTGATTGAGATAGAGATTTTCACAGCTATTTTATGGCATGACCTTGAAGACTAGTGTTGAGGTGGCTGCCAGTTAATCCTGAACCTGATTTTGAGACTCCATTCTGATGTATACTATAGAGTGGGAAGGATTTCTTTTTCCAGGAGTCTAGCTCAGAGTTCTGTCCTATGTGTGAAGGCACAAGAGAGGGACACAGTGTGCTCTGGCACCTGTGTAGTTGTAGGGCATCACAAGAAAGGAGCTCTGGCTGAGGGGCTGCTCCTGAGAGGTACTTGCACAGCCATGCTCACAACTGTACTGCACACTGTTCTGGTGTCCCCAACATAAGAAGGACATGGAATTGTTGGAGCAAGTCCAGAGGAGGGCTGTGAATCTGATCAGAGGTCTGGAGCATCTTCCCTGCAAAGACAGGCTAAGAAAGTTGGAGTTGTTCAAAAAGAGAAAGTGGGGACTTCATAGCAGCCTTTCAATATCTGAATGAGACTATAGGGAAGCTAGAGAGGGACTCTTTGTGAGAAACTGCAGTGATAGGACTAGGAATAATGGATATAAATTGAAAGAGGGGGAATTTAGATTAGATATTAGGAAGAAGTTTTTTACTGTGAGGGTGGTGAGACACTGGCGCAGGTTGCCCATGGAGGTTAGTGGGGACTTCATAGCAGCCTTTCAATATCTGAATGAGACTATAGGGAAGCTAGAGAGGGACTCTTTGTGAGAAACTGCAGTGATAGGACTAGGAATAATGGATATAAATTGAAAGAGGGGGAATTTAGATTAGATATTAGGAAGAAGTTTTTTACTGTGAGGGTGGTGAGACACTGGCGCAGGTTGCCCATGGAGGTTTTGAATGCTCCAGCCCTGGCAGGGTTCAAAGTCAGGTTGGATGAAGCCTTGAGCAACCTGCTCTGGTGGGGAGGTGTCCCTGCCCAGGGCAGGGGTTGTTGGGACTAGATGATCTTTAATGTCCAATCCAGCCCCTTAACATACTATGGCAGCAGTGTCATGTTTTAAAATCAAAATCTATTGGGTTTTGACTTGCTACCATTCTGGTTTTATGGAAAACCTTCTGTTTCCTTGCAATATGTTTTTCTCTGTGCTAAAGAAGATAATTTTTTATCACATAATCTCCACTGTCCTATACTCACCCCCTTTTTTCTAGACTGATGAACATTGCAAATGTGTCAATACTTGAGATTGAAGTTTGAAGCCCTCTTGATGGTAATTTTAGACAGGAAATTTTGAAAGAGGTTTGTTCACTCTAGTGACCCTGGTGAGCTCTAATTTTATGAAGACACATAACATATGTGTGGAGGAATGGCTTAGGTCTAAGGGCCACATAAGTATAGTTCAGCTTGCAGAGCAAAGGACTCTGGGAGAGGAAAAGCAAGAGCTGCTAGCAGCTTGTTGACGAGAATTGTTGGAGAATGGTCAAGAGAGCAAGGACACAGGCCTGGGAACGCACCTGGGAATGTAGCATAAACAAGGCTCTGGAAGTTGTAACTTACAAGGTTAGATAGGGAGTAACTCAACTTGGCAGAAGGCAGAGGCAAGTTGTCCTTGAGGGTGAGACAAACAAGTCCGAGACAAACAGCTAGGAATGCAGCAAAGCCTGGGAAAGTAAGAGAGAATCCTCACAGCTGTAACCACAAGTAGGAAGAGTACCTGAATGCTATCTTTAGAGCTTAGCCAATTATAAATGATTGATACTTATATGCTTGTCATATATGGTATAAGCATGTCAGCAACTTTATGTCAATAACATGATGTTGGACAAGGGAGTAAGAGCAGCTGCACAAGATCTAAGAAGCTGCAAAGGAAGTAGCTGACCATTAATCGCGCCAGCCAATGATGAGCTTGCTTTTGCAATATGTATGAGCCTTATTAGCACATCTATATAACCTGTAGCTTTGGTATCAATAAACGAATCTTGCTGACCACCATCGGGTGTGCATTTCTCCCATCGATCTTCCACACATATGTGGCATGACTGTCTAATAATATTTGCTATGAAGCTTTGCAGCAGGCATTTAACAGTAATTTGAGGCAATACTTGAGAAAATTAAATAAAAGTATTCCGCATACTGAAGGCTATGTCCTAATGCTGACAAACAGATCTGTAGCTGCTTGTTTTTGTTAACCTTTTAACATCCACGTACAATATCATCATCAAGGAACAAGGGATGTACGTCCTACTCATAGCATACAGCCCTGAGATTGTATTTCGCTGAGCGTTGACTTTGATAGTCTCAGGGGTTATGGTGAATAATCAATAGAGCGTGAACTTAGAGAATGAGAGTGCATGTGTATTGGGTTTGTGTGGGCAGGTTTTGGTAGCTGGGCTACTACAGGGACAGCTTCTGTGAGAAGCTACTAGAAGCTTTCTCCATATGGGGGAGAGTCAATACCAGTGTCTCCAGGACTGACCCATTGCTGACCAAGGTCAAACAAATCAGAGATGGCAGTAACACCTCTGTGATAACATATTTCAGAAGAGTCAAACAAAGGTTATCGTGCAGATGTAATTGTGGCCAGAGAGGGGTGAGAATATGTGAGAGGAACAACTGTATAGACACCAAGGTGAGTGGAGAAGGAGTGGGAGGAGGTACTTCAGGTGCCAGAAGTGAGATCCCCCTGCAGCCCATGGTGAAGATCATGGTGAAGCAGCTGTGCCCCTGCAGCTCATCGAGGTCAATGGGAATGCAGAGATTTACCTGCAGCCCATGTAGGAGGCCCATGCTGGAGCAGGTGGATACCTGTACGAAGGCTGTGACCCCAAGGGAAGCACATGCTGGAGCAGCTCCTGGCAGGGATCTGCAGACCTGTGCAGAGAGAAGCCCAGGCTGGAACAGATTCCTGGTAGGACTTGTGACCCTGGTCAGGACCCACTCTGGAGCAGGCTGTTCCTGAGGGACTTCACTCCATGAAAAGGGACTCATGCTCGAGCAGTTAGTGAAGTACTGTAACCCGTGGGAAGGACTCACATTGGAGAAGATCATGGAGAGCATGACCCTCCTGTGGGAGGGACTCCAGGCTGGAGCAGAGGAAAGACTCCTCTCCTTGAGCAGTGTCAGAAGTAACATGTGACGAACTGATCCGAACTCCCATTCCCCATCTCTGAGTATCACTCAGGGGAAGGAAGTAGAGCCTGGGAAGGAGGTGAAAGTGTTTTTAAGATTCGGTTTACTTATTATCCTGCTCCGAGTTTGTTAGCAATAAAGTCACTTAATTTCCCCAATTTGAATCTGTTTTGCTTGTGATGGTATTCAGCAAGTCATCTCTCCCACTCCTTTTCTCAACTCATGAATCTTTGCTACATTTTCTCTCCACTGTCCAGCTGAGAAGGGGAGTGATAGGGTGGCTTTGCTGGGTGCCTGGCCAGGGTCAACCCACTACAGCATGGAAGGGAGGTGGCTCCTTGACACTAATCCTTGTGTGATCAGAATGACAGACAGCAGGAAGAGGGGAGTCCAATGTGGATGGCATTGGTCAGGACATCTGGAAAGTGCTCTGTTCCATATTTTTAAATGGACAATTGGAAATTTATTCCATGAAAAAAAGTGTTTTGAAAAAGCTTTTGTCTTGTGAGGGATTTATGTGTGTTGATAGCTACATCATTATTGAACAGGTGATGTAACTTAGTTTGCATACTGTCATGTCAGACCACCTCCTGTAGCCTGTGAGCACTATTCATTTGGGCCATGGACCATTGTCTGACTCTGCATCCACTGTCATCCAGATGCAGGCAGACAAGTTGTTTAGCAGCCACAGCCTCCTTGTTGTTTCTTACCCTTATGTGGTGGCAGAAGTTGGCACCACTGACACCTGTACAGATTATGAGTGCTCAGTAACACCAGTACACTGCTGACTATATGTCCCATGCATTTAGCTAGATCATGCAGTACATCCAGCAGTTGCCTCTGCAACTTGCTGCTGCAGGGAAAGTCAGCCCATGAGATCTAGAAGCATGGAAGGGAGTATTTGTGATTGCAGGAGACTCTTTAGTCTATCAGAAAACAGATTCAGTCAGAGGCTGAGATTAGATTAGAAATGACTATGACTATCCAGTGAACAATACATTGAGGGATGCTGTGGATTTGGTATAATTTGATGTTTTCAAATCAAGCCTGGGTATCTTTTGGCAGAACAATACTCCAACCCAACCAGGAGGCACTTGACTTGACAAAAGAACTGTTTAATGACATTCTACAGTCTGTGTTTTTGCAGAAAGTCAGGCTGGATGATTGCAGTAGTTTTTAAAATCTGGAACTCTAATGGTGTGTTTTGTCTTCACAGTCAATTATTTTAGTTATTCATGCAATAGAACAAACTAAGATACACCTGAGACATTACAAAGGAAATTACATCCTTTCATTGCTATCTAGTTTTGATATGCAGTGTGCAAAAGTTGAGCCTTGTCTTTCCATGTTTGTTTTAAAACCATGCCAATAGCAACAGTCAAAAGTAAAATCTCTCATTCTGTGAGCATTTATTTGATTGTGAATTGTTTATGGACAGGCTTTGCTGCAGATTGACTGTCAGCAGCACTTATTTCTTTATCCAAAGAAATACTAAATTTCCATGCCTACTTGAGTTCCCTTTACATTACAGTACATTCGGTGAAGCTCCTCTACTGAGTATAACAGCCCTATCCTTGTGTGCAATGGGCATCAACAATGACATATTGCACCTTGTATTTTTAAATTATTTCTACACACAGCTAAATACACTGGTTTTCTCTAATTCCAGAAGAAAACTAGCAGATGGATGAAGTGAAGTTCAAGGGCTACTGATTTGATGGAATTATCTGTTTTGCGATAGTACTCTTCCTTCCACTCATCATTTTGTATATGAAATCTAACCAAGTCAGCTTATAGAAGAACTATTTGGGGTCCAATTTCTGAATTAGCTGAACTTTGATGCAAATGTTTTGCTATTGATCTCTACTCTGAATGATAACTGATTCCAACGAGAGACAGAGGTCGAAGAGGGATTGAGTGCACCCTCAGCAAGATTGCTGATGATACCAACTTGTGTGGGGCAGTCACAGCTGGAGGGAAGGGATGAGCCATCCAGAGG
>NW_008678769.1:30873-36649 GCF_000695815.1 Acanthisitta chloris
CCGTCATCCAAACTGCATCAGTATTCTGTATAACCAAATCACAATGGTTTCATAGAAGGAAATCTGGGCCGTAGCAATCCCAGGCACTCCTACAGGTTGGGTGAGGAAGTAACTGAAACCAGCCGTGAAGAGAAAGACTTGGGAGTGACAGTGGACGAGAAGCTCACCATGAGCTGCAGTATGAGCTCAGCCCAGAAAGCCAATGGAATCCTGGGCTGCATCCAAAGGAGTGTGGGCAGCAGGTCAAAACAGGTGATTCTTCCCCTCTCCACTGCTTTTGTGAGACCCCACTGGAATACTGCACACAGTTCTGGTGCCCTCAACATAAGAAGGACATGGAACTGTTGGAGCAAGTCTAGAGGAGGTCGAGAAGTTGACAAGAGGACTGGAGCATTTCCCCTATGAGGACATGCTGAGGAAGTTGGGGCTGTTCAGCCTGAGAAGGCTACGTGGAGAACTCAGAGCAATTTTTCAACATCTGAAGGGCCTACAAGGAGCCGGAGAGGGACTCTGTGTTAGGAACTGTGGTGATAGGACAAGGGACAATGGGTTCAAACTGAAAGAGGGAACGTCTAGGTTAGATATTAGAAAAAAGTTTTCCCTGTGAGGTTGGTGAGACACTGGCACAGGTTGCCCAGGTGGCTGCCCCAACCCTGGCAGTGTTCAAGGCCAGGCTGGATGAAGCCTTGAGCAGCCTGATCTAGTGAAAAGGTGTCCCTGCCCAGGGCAGAGGTTGAGACTAGATGATATGCAAGGTCCATTCCAACCCCTAAATTCTATGATTCTATGATCACATTAAATCTGACCTTGAAAAGCACCTCAGAGACCCAGTAAAAGAGAAGGATATTTAGGCATTGTAAGGGCTTCTCTTTACTACTTTCCTGCCTAACAGAAAATGGAAAATTCTTATCCTTTCATGCAATATTCTCCTACTCTGTCCTTGCTCCCATTAGTGATCTTCTTTTCCAGATCATTACCTATAAATATCCAAGGACTTATCCTTCTTTTTCCTGTTTTGCAACAAAGCACTAGCACCTTCCCTTCTCTCTTATCTTGATTTGAATGTTACTGATGTCATGTTGACATCATAGTCTTGTACAGAAAAGAACTGAGCATTGCTCTCCGGAGTGAGAATGTCATCAGAACTGACATATGAAAACACATGCTATTTGGCCAGGATTTTGCTTTCTCTATGTTCATACTGGGGGATAAGATACAGGAAATAATTCCAGAAAGAACAGGAAATAATATTTAAGATTAAGGACTTGTTTTAAGCTCCTAACTTCTCCAGAAAACCTGTGAGTAAACCAATCCAAGTTAGCCAGAAATCTCATAGGAACAGCTTTCAAACTTTTATAATAGGTATGTTTACATCTGACCTACAGAGAATTTTTTTAAAACATTCTTGTACTGAAATTCAGCAAGTTTCAAACAGGTTTTCTTTCTACAGAATTTTGTAAAGTAAGTTATTATTCTTCTAATTTATTTCTTTTTCATTAGCTGGGAATAATATCCTTTTAACATAATATTAAGCCAGCTGACTTTTCTTTTTGTATGTAACATCTTTTACCATGGGTGACAAATGTCATGGTTTCATTAAAATTCTGTTTAAAGTTCTGAAAGTACAAATGCTCCAAACAGACCAAAGGAATAACAGAAGTATGCCTCCATTACATGATAAAACATTTTATTTTGTTACTTTAGAACCTCTTGCACATCCTGCTACACGACTGTGGTGAGAGTTTTTCTTTGGACCATCACACCAGGTTATGCTGTAGACTTGTATGAAAAGTCTTTCATGGACTATTGAAAAGAGTACACAGATGCCCTTCCTGTTCTTATCATTACAATTTCAGGCTGCTTCTGTCCTTAACTAAATCTGGAGAGTGAGATCATACTATGAAAGCACAGAAAAGAATTACAGCCCTTGCTTTTTTTTATAGAAAATTGCCCTGGGAATATAACACAAACCATTGTCTCACAACTTGGACATGGGGAATTTAGTGTTTGTAGCACTTAATGTGCAGAAGCTTCTACAAAACATCTCTAACTTAATGGTGAAGTTTTTCCCCCTCTCCTTGGTCTAACAAATTGCTCTATTGGGAAAATTTTGCAACAGCTGGATTGCTCATTAATCAATTAAGAAAATGACCTATGACTGGTTATCAGCTGAATTTTCAGTATGTAGAAAAATCTACATCAGCCTCCAGACACTGCAGCATAAGATAGTGTAACACAGACATCCCCAATTAGGGATATCCTGTGGAGGAGGGAAAGGAGAAGTGAGATTGATAGCACCATATTTTGTTGAATGTCATCTGTGAGGAATCTGTATTTTAGCTGTTCAATTTATGACTATATAGCTGTGAATTTAATTTCCATGCTAGTACCTGAGTAGCTGTACCACACTGACATTGTAATCTTTTGTTGGAGGGAAGAATCTCATGTTGTTCACTACAGTAATGAAAACCCAGCTCCACAAAACATACTGTGAGATGATATGTCTCTCTCTCATCAGTCTTTACAAAATATAAGTGCACAGTTCTCTCCATTAAACCCACAATGACAGCTTTCCTGATGATTCAAAGTACCCAAAACAGGTGGTCTAAGAGATATTTCCTAGAAATTACGGTAGTGTTTCTACATGAGAATTGCTGTAACTAATGTAAAATACCTTTGGTTTATCATTTATTCTTCAAGCTTTGACTGTGGGTTCCCTAGTTTTTCCAAGAGCTGTGTTGCTTAGCAGTGACTGTAACACTTGTATATCAGCTTTTAGCCATGTTTCCTAAGGAACAGGTTTCTGTGATAATGTGGTCTGTCTCTCCAGTTGTTTTTCAGTTCCCTCTGCACTGGTAACTCTGCAACCTGCTGGACAAATTTGACTGAATTTGAAGAAGATGATAGAAGTCTTAACATGAAATATGCCACAATGGGTTTTTCTTGAAAAATCAATAGCTGGAGAGAAGAAAGAGTCCTGAATTTGTGCCTCGGAGGAAAAGGCAGGCATAACTCAGCTGTTTGACAATGTCTGGTAGGAGTCAGCCAGTCCCCATGCATGCAGAAGACAACTGGCCTTAGCATTTTGGTGACATGAAGGAACAGAGTAACTGAGGTTACTACTCTTGGAAGGCAGAATAGGACAAGTATCTGTAAGAAGTAATTTTTCTGTTCACTAGAGAAAGTGCCGGGCTTATTTGCTGATGTGTACTTCTCTTGCCACACTGTGACTGCCCATGGAACTTCAATTCACCACACACAGGAAAGTTCTGCATTTTAGAACTAATTGATATAGTTATAAACACTAGATCTCATGGCTTAAACTTTTCTCCTTTTGTCATCTTAACATTTGCTACTTTTTAAAACAGCAACAAAATAACCTCAAAACAAACCAACGAAACCCACCAAAAAAACCCAAACCAAAAAAAGCTCCCACAAACACACAATCCCTCTGCCCAAACAAAATAAGCCCAAAACACCAAAAAAAAAAAAAAAAAACCCAACAAAGAAAAAAAGAGAAAAAAACTGAAAGGTGTTACTGGGGTGATGCATCGATGGGCTGAACTCTTCTTATCACTGAGTGACTCTGTAGAGGTTATAGACACTAGTTTCTGACTTTTAACCTAATTTTGATCTGTAGATCCCTACACATTTTGAGAGACGTAGTGAGGAATTTATGCTTACTGATGTTAGGTTTGTATTTATCACTTAACTTTTTAAGGCCTTTTATACAACAGACCAGGTCTTCAGAAGTCTGAGCACAAAATTCTGCAAATCTGTGCTTATGCCAGCAGCCTGTGTTAGGGCACTGCAAACCTACTGAATATGGTGATATGGACAGTGTTACCTGGGAGACCTGAGTAGGACTGCAGTAGTCCTTACTGACATTTGCATTTAGTTTTGTTCTTTATCTCCAAATCCCTAGTTGTCGTAACCCCTGAGCAGCTCATCCTGTCTTATTTTTCTGTTTATATCCAAAAAGCATTTGAAGAAATGTCAGAAATTTCACCAACAGACAAAGCACTCAGTATCGGAGAAAGTGCTGGAGTAAGACAACTAGAGGAACTGAGTCTCAAGGGAAAATAAAGCAACATAGTCAGGCTCCTTGTTTGGGGTAAGTGGCTGATGAGGTATTTGCTTCTTGCTGACGGCAGAGTGTTTGGCAGAGGGTTGTTCCAGTGATGCTCTGGCAGCTGTAGCTAGCAGAACTGCATGGAGGTGACTTGCAGTGCAGCAGAGCCCATGGGTGGACAGGACACTGGGCAGCATGGTTGCAGGACAGTACTGGCAGGGGAGAATGTTGCCACCCTTGCAAGGGCAGGCTACCCTCCCCTCCTCTCTAGATGAGGCAGTCAGCTGCTGAGCAGGGAAAGATGAGCTCCACAGGATCAGCCCACTGCCACCAGCAGTACTGTTTTGGGCTGGTGTCAGTTGGCAGCCTGCTGTGTCTACCCTGGCTGTCAGGTGGGAAGGCTAAGGGCTGGTGGTGGGGCCAGCAGGTGAGCATGCCTGAAGAGAAAGGGCAAAGTACACAAACATCACTCTTTGGGGAAACTGGAGTGCAGAGGGCCAGCATCCTCCAGTTTGTGCCTGGATGGAGTGCACGAATTTTAATAAATAAAACCATGTCCCTGAGGAAATGCTCAAGTCTTTGTGTGGAGCTTTGTGACAGCAGAGAAAACTATTGGAAGGAGCAATAATGCTGCATAATTTGCTTGTTCATCCAAGCTCAATAAACCCCTTTGTGTACAGTTATTGCCTTTATGCAAAATAAACATCTCTGACAATGAAACAGGTTACTGGAGACTAATCTATTTTCTTTGGTGGTTCCTTAGCAACTGCGGCTGGGAATTAGTTGCCAAGCAGCCTGGTTCAATGCTTTGCAATGAAGCAAGAAGAGAAAAAAGTGAAATAAAAAAGTGCAAGACTGAAGTGTGAAGTTAAGTGTAGATTACTAAGAAAATATTTGTGATTTTTTTTCCAGGTCATTAGCCATTAATTTTTCTTATCTTTTCTTACAATACACATATTTGTGACTGAAAGCTTTACTTGTTTTCCTGGCAATAGGGTGCAAGGTTGTGCTGGCTGGCACAGTGGTATACTTGGGCTGTGAGTTTCTCCTGTACACAGGGGTGGAAACCTGAAGAGAGCTGGGACACAGAGCAGCCCCCTGAAATGTTAGCCTGGGTAGCACACGCTGGTGGTGTCACCAGAGGTTACCAATGGTTTCCCTCTGTACTGGTGGTGGGCAGTATTTGCATGAGAGACACTGACAAAAATGGGCTGGAAACAAAGGTCCTACCTTTATCTATAGAGAAAAGGTTCCATCTACATCCATACTCTCCTCCTGACTGGAAGAGAGGTTATTTTTCAAGCAGGTAAGAGAAAGAGGTGATGCAGGGCTCAGTCCCTGGAGAAAGTTGGGGTTCAAAATCTGAGGAGAGGTAGGCAGAAGTATAACCAGGGCTGAGAAACTATGAGGTTAAATTCATAGAATCACAGAATTTTAGGCATTGGAATGGACTTTACAGATCATCTAATCCCGATGCCCTGTCATGGGCAGGGACATTCCTCACTAGACCAGGATGCTCATCCAGGCTGGCTTTGAACACTGCCACAGTTGGGGCTGCCACTACTTCCCTGGGCAACCTGTCTCACCACCCTCACAGGAAAAAGCCTTTCTCTAATATCTAACCTAAACTTGCCCTCCTTCAGTCTGAATCCATTTCCCCTTGTCCAGTCATTGCAGTTCCTAACACAGAGTCCCTCTCCGGCT
>NW_008678770.1:0-597 GCF_000695815.1 Acanthisitta chloris
ATGGGGGTTCATGTATTTGGGGGGGGGTCAATCTCTATGGGGATCAGAGCCCTGTCACCTGTGTCCCCCTGTGTCTATATGGGGGTTCATGTATTTGGGGGGGGGTCAATCTCTATGGGGATCAGAGCCCTGTCACCTGTGTCCCCCTGTGTCTGTATGGGGGTTCAATGTATTTGGGGGTTCTTTTTCCAAGGTAGAAACAAAACATTTGCTAAACCAAAGAACGTTCATTAGCACATGATGGAAATGACCCAGTATTTTGGTTTCCCACTTGCCTA
The DNA here is from genome assembly GCF_000695815.1 of Acanthisitta chloris. Lineage (NCBI taxonomy): Eukaryota > Metazoa > Chordata > Aves > Passeriformes > Acanthisittidae > Acanthisitta > Acanthisitta chloris. The sequence goes on from NW_008678770.1 coordinate 279, forward strand.
ATTAGTTTTTGTAGATTAGCAAGTAGAACAGCTGAACAATCAATTGGACATATTAATCAGGCCTATTTTGGAAGCTTTAAATAGAGAATATGTTTCGTCTCTTCTTTCATTTAGGATATAATGGCTGGTAAATGGACACACACAACATAAATTACATCCTCTAACAAGATGTGAGGAGAAAATGGTGAAGCCTAAATAAGGAAAGCTGGAGCATTCACTGGCAACTCACTGAATTCAGCCTAGGGGAGGGGTCAGTACCCCAGACCCCTGTGCTCTCCTGGGAGATCACACAGGAGGTTGTTGTATTTGGAGGGTTCAG
>NW_008678771.1:0-1752 GCF_000695815.1 Acanthisitta chloris
GATGATCTTGGAGGTTTTTCCAGCCTGGCTGATTTATGATTCTGTGATTCCATAATCTGATCCAACCTTCCTGATTGATAGGACCACCCTAGAGCACATGGCTCAGGGTTGTAGCCAGATGGTTCTTGGATGCCTCCAGTGAGGGAGAATCCACGACCTGCCTGGGCAATCTGTTCCAATACCTGTAGGTTCATTTCAGTTTGCTATTGTTGTTTCCTTCTTGAATAGAGTACTGGAACAGGATACAGCTCAAGTGATTAGACACCACTTATTTATGAAGGGAAAGCATAATACTGTGTTTTCCAATCTTCCATGTCTTATCTTCCTTTTGTTTTTAATATGAAAGAAACTCAGTCCACTTTTATTAGGTCTTGAACTCTCATTTTCTACAGTGGTCTGAATTCCTTCCTGTTGACTAGTGTCTTCATAGAGGATGAGAGTTTTGTTAGACTAGTCTGAGAAAGGCAAATATCCTTGGGGAAATGTTACTGAGTCTACATATTCTTCATGCATATCTATATTTTATAGGTCTACAGTGAAAATTACAGGGGTTTGAAGTTCTTGGTCAACTTGGTAAATTTAAGAAGTTCTTAAATATATCAAGGAAACTCTAGAGTTCAGCTGGTCATTATGAAATTCTGGACATTATGGCTGCTAAAATCACTAATTATGTGAAAACAGCTTAATTAATTTGGTATTTCCATTTTTTTTCTTCATTTTTTGAGAAGAGTTAACCAAGGCAACTGATGTTAGGAAACCCCAGAGGAAAGTCTAATGTAGCAAACTGCAATGGGCTATGGTGGTTTTCAAAGAGAATTCATTATCATATTTGATTTGTAGTAGGAAATGATGAAAAAAGTGGAAAATGGCATGGATGGAGCTTCTTTCTATGAAGTATAAAATGTCTGATAAATGCAAAATAATACTCCAAACACTTTATTCTATATTTCAGTGCATTTAAAAGACACTTAATCATCCATACAGTTGTTCTATACTATTTTTTCTGTGTCAACGGATTTTTTTTTGCTGGTTAATGTTCAGTCAGCAGTTGGTGTGAATAGCTATCAGGAGACTACAGACTCCTTTCTGCTGCTGAATAGAGCTTTTTTGGAAAAATACTTGACAAGATCTGTCCAGGTTTTCCAAGTGGTAAAAACTTTCAAAAACAAAGAACCAACATAACAAATAAGAAAATGAGCAGGGAATTTTCATGCACTTTGTTGACACATCTAAGTCTCTACAATAAGTTTCAGAGAGTCCATGATTTTTATACATCTTTCACTATTCCTGTAGCATTCTGCGGAGACACATATATAGAACCATAGAAACTGTTACCAAAATGGTAAAAAAGGCATTTCTGAATGACATGCTGTGCTGGTTTGGGCTGGGGTGGAGTTAACTTTCTTCCCAATGCCTAGCACAGGGCTGTGTTTTGGATTTGTGCTGGACACAGGGTTGATAATGCAGAGATGTTTTTGTTATTGCTGAGCAGAACTGGAAGAGAAAACTTGAGACTTCTTCACTTTGATTACACAAGGCATTACATGAACACCCACTAAGGTTATTTACAAGTACTCACAGAAATAGCTGAGTTCATTCCCAACCCCAGGGCTTACCACTGGTTTTAACTACTGCTGCAAACACATTATGGAGCCACAGCAAATCCCTCCCAGTATCTAAAATCAGTTGGCTTTTCTCCTGGTTTGGGATGGGGTGGAGTTAACTATTTTCCAAGTGGCTAGTGTGGGGCTG
>NW_008678772.1:0-514 GCF_000695815.1 Acanthisitta chloris
GGAGATGGGACGTGGGGATGGAGTCACAGGTGAGGACATGGGGATGAGGATGTGGGTGGGGATGGGGACATGGGTGGGCATAAGGGCACATGGAGATGGGGACACAGAAACAGAGCCATGGATGGGGAGAAGGAGGTGGGGACACCGGGGCATGGACGAGGACATGGAGGCAGATCATGGGCCATGAGGATGGGGACAGGGAGGGGACAGGGTGAGAGGACACCCAGGTGAGGCACAAAAGGGTCAGCAGCTGGGTGAGGCTCAGTGGCCTTTCCTGGGTCAGGGACCATTGCATGGGGGTGAGGACTATCATGTGTGGCCGGTGACCATCACACATGGGGCTAGTGACCATCACACATGGGGCTAGTGGCCATCACACGTCACTGGTGACCATCATATGGGGCTGGTGACCATCACACATGGGTGGTGACCATCACATGCATCTGGGGACCATCATACATGGGGCTGGTGACCATCATAAGTCGCTGGTGACTATCATATCCGGGTGGTGACC
>NW_008678772.1:582-2270 GCF_000695815.1 Acanthisitta chloris
AACATCACACATGGGTGATGACCATCACACATGTCTGGGGACCATCATATATGTGTCTGGTGACCACCATACACGTCTGGTGACCACCACACACGAGTGGTGACCATCACACACGAGTGGTGACCATCATACATGGTTGGGGACCATCACATTCATCTGGGGACCATCATATGTGTCTGGTGACCATCACACATGGGTGGTGACTCTCACATGCATCTGGGGACCATCATACATGGGGCTGGTGACCATCACACATGACTGGTGACCATCATATGTGGCTGGGGACCATCACACATGGGTGGGGGCCATCACATGTGTCTGGGGACCATCATATATGTGTCTGGTGACCACCATACACGTCTGGTGACCATCACACACGAGTGGGGACCATCACACATGGGTGGGGACCATCACATGTGTCTGGGGACCATCATGTGTGTCTGGGGACCATCATATATGGGTGGCAACCATCACATGCATCTGGGGACCATCATACATGGGGCTGAGGACCATCACAGATCACTGGTGACCATCACATGTCACTGGTGACCATCATATGGGGCTGGGGACCACCACAGATCACTGGTGACCATCACATGTCACTGGTGACCATCATATGGGGCTGGGGACCACCACAGATCACTGGTGACCATCACATGTCACTGGTGACCATCATATGGGGCTGGGGACCACCACAGATCACTGGTGACCATCACACATGTCTGGGGACCATCATACATGGGGTTGGTGACCATCACACATGGGTGGGGACCATCACACGTCACTGGGGACTATCATATGTGGCTGGGGGCCATCACACATGGGTGGGGACCATCACACGTCACTGGTGACCATCACATGCATCTGGGGACCATCGTACATGGGGCTAGTGACCATCACACGTCACTGGTGACTATCATATGTGGCTGGTGGCCATCACACATGGGTGGTGACCATCACACATGTCTGGTGACCATCATACATGGGTGGTGACCATCACATGCATCAGGGGACCATCATACATGGTGCTTGTGACCATCATATGTGTCTGGTGACCATCACACATGGGTGGTGACCATCACATGCATCTAGGGACCATCACACATGGGGCTGGTGACCACCATACATGTCTGGTGACCATCACATGCATCTGGGGACCATCGTATATGTCTGCTGACCATCATATGTGTCTGGTGACCATCACACATGGGTGGGGACCGTCACATGCATCTGGGGAGCATCATATGTGTCTGGTGACCATCATATATGTCTGGCGACCATCACACACGGGTGGTGACCATCACACATGGGTGGTGACCATCACATGCATCTAGGGACCATCATACATGGGGCTGGTGACCATCATATTGGGCTGGGGACCATCACACACGGGTGGGGACCATCACAGGCATCTGGGGACCATCATATGTGTCTGGTGCCCACCATACATGTCTGATGACCATCACACACAAGTAGTGACCATCACTCATGGCCTGGGACTATCCCACACTGCCAAGACCCGGGGGGGACGTCCCGGGCTTGGATCAGGAGCATCCCCAGTTGTCCCCAGGTACCTTCTTGTCCTGCAGGTCGGTGGATAGTTCGTAGCTGTCGCTCAGAGCCTTCGGCCTCTTGCTCTCCTCCTCCTCCTCCTGCTTGCGCAGGGCCACGCTGGCAGGTTGCGGGGG
>NW_008678773.1:0-10172 GCF_000695815.1 Acanthisitta chloris
ATATATATATATGCATATATATTTATTTCAGAAATCCTCAGAGAGCTGGTGTTAGGGTCAATTAAAAAAACCAAGGAGGGATCTGGTAATCCAAGTCCAGGGCAATGAAGGTATTGAAGTAAACTTCAGTTAAAACCTAAACTTTAGGAAAATGGTATCTTTCTCTAGTCTGGTATGTATTGATCTTGGGGGAGGGGATGGGAGGGAGGCAATTTCAGTGTTATGCATGTTTATACAATGTCTTGAACATTTAAAGAAGAAGATGTGCCCATTCAAGAAGCAAGCATGATTGTTTTACACAGACAACACATGCTTACCTTAAGGTCCTGCTCAGCAATGTGTTCCTTGTCCATTCTCGATACAAGCCACAAACTCTCCCAAACATTTACAATATCTGTTCAGCTCATCTGTCCACTAGAGAATTTTAGAACTGAGAACCACAATTTATTGCTGGGGAGTGAACTTCCCAGCCTTGCCTCACCATAGGAACACAGCTAGATCTCAAGCAGGTTCTACCTAGAGATTTTACTTTCCTCCTTTTTCCCAGAGCTGTACTCTGTTTCTGATTTACTAGACCCAGAATTTAGGCAGATACACTTTAAAGTCATTATGATGAATGGTAAAACAATGATAGGTTTCAGATTGCCTATGAAGTCTAAGTTAAATAACCTTACAATATTCACTATTTAATATGGCTTGTTCAAGAGAAGATAAAAATAAATATGACATCATTCTAGCATGATCATGGAGAGAGTTATGTGATTTGTTTCAGTTTTGAGGAAATTAGACACAGTGGGAGAAGAAAAAAAGTTGTCAGCCATAAGAACCAGCTGCAGCACTAAAACATGGACAATAAAATTAAATCATTATTAATAAAAACATTTGAAGTATGTTTCTTTGTAGTTCAGGGAGGCAGAGTTGTAGATACATAGATACTTATTTGTACGGAAGTCCTTTGAAACTATCCCCCTTGAACCTGAAATAAGTTGACTGGATGCTTCACATCACCTTCTGGGTATCAATCTTCATATCTTTCCTTTTACAATTCTCATTCCAAGCTATGATGCTTCGTCCAGACACCGGAGACACGAAAACAACATGTTTCTACTCATTTTAGCCCTATCATCATAGAATCTGGCTCCTCACCATGGTTTCAGAAATACCTGCAAATACTGTTAAAAGATACGATGATTGTACTACACGTTAAAATGGAACACATTGCAATTCACTCGATAGAATGTAGAGAAGACTTTCCTCAAAGCACCAGACTCAGGTAACTCCAAGTACTGAAGAAAGATAAAGCACACTCTTAATTGCCTAATCCTATGTCTTAAACCTGGTAGCAGCCAGGTTCTCTATATACCACACATGTAAATATGCAAAGAGAGTAAACAATTCCTACTGCCTGTGTTGTGCTGCAGGCAACAGGTGAAGGGAGCTCAGAACCAGACACTCATGTATATGCTGTACCTGCCAATCCAACAGAAATTTTTCCTACGCCCAATAAGGAAAATGTGGCAAGGGAAAAGAAATAACAAAATAAAAAAAAACCCAAAACAAACAGACCAGGTTACTGTACACCAAGATGGCCCCAAGTAACACCAAATGGAGGGAAACTTCAGATTACTTTTCACACTTGAGTGCTCCTGCTTGTCACCAGTACTTGTAGTACTTGGACACCAGAAAAAGGAAGGAATTTCCTGTCACTGAAATCATTCTAATTCACAGATGTTTGAGGTACTCCTAAAAAGCAGTGACATGTAGGTATCCTGGGCTAAACTCGTAATATGAAGCATTCCAGGATCAACCATCATTGCAGCACAGTAATAATGAGCACAAAACCACGGCATTGTAGCTCCTGCTGGGCATTTTACAATATGATCACTCATTCACTCTTCTCAGCCTGACTAGAGACAAGACATGGAGCAGCATCAGGACAACATTAACTCAACAGTTAGCTCTTGTTTTATAGTTTTTCTCCCTCTCCACGTTTAACAGTATGTGTCCGTTTCTATTATTTCCTTTCAGTGTGTAAAGATGCTGCTAATAGCTAATCATATTCATGAAATTCTAGCAGAGAATGCATTTCAGCATGATATACACTGTATATCCTGCATTTATTCTTAATCAGGAAGCTCAGCTTCCAAGGAAGTGTGCTGATACATCTTTATTTTTATGTCTGGCACTTTACAAAAAAAATTTCAAAATTGGCAAGACTTCAATCTTTACTAGACTGAGATTTTAACTCCTTCAGAGCCTTGTGTTAAGGAAGGATGAATCAGTCTGAATAGGAAAGGCATCCTCCTCCTTCATTCTGTACATATAGATAAACCTGGTAGCTCTCTGACCATGGAAATTCAGAACAATGATTTCAAATGCAAGCAGGAATTTGAAAATGCAGATATTACCAGCCTACTCCAAACTGAAAGACTGTATCGAAAGATTCCTTCATGCGCCAGTTAGATTCTTGATCATGAGAACTTCAGTTGCTACACTGAAGTTAATACATATCACTCTGTCTCTTGGGATTTATGCATCCATAGAGAGATACGCATGAACTGAGAACACCTATTTAACTCCCTTCTCAAGTCATTGAATCCTAGGAATTTCACTGGAGCTATGCCACCATATACCAGTTTGGAGTCATTTGCTGAGAGGACTGTTTCAATACCAGCAGATGTTGTTATGGATGATGGCATTATGTGCCATTGTTATCTAGTAAAGTACTTAGAAACAAGTGGAAAAGTATCTGGGCATATACAAAAATGTACCCTACATCCAGAGTAAAACCAAACCCTTAGTTCGTCCTCACCGTGAAGAATGTTTCATCAGAGTGAATTTCTCAAGGCTCTTTCAAACAGAGAAAAAAACTCTTATTCCATGAAAACATGCATAGTGGCAGCCAGAAGGGTTTCTAGGAAAAGGTACTAATAAAAGCTAAGTTTTTTAAGACTCTCTTAAAATTATAGAAAATGCTCTTTTCAAAGCTTATATATGCTACATTTAAATTCCAAGCAAAAAGGTTTTGGGAACAGCAATTTTCTGCAGAATGATGCAGACAAATCAGGGAATAGCCTAGTCAGGTAAGTAGTTCAAACTGTAACTCAGATCTGGAATGTGTATGCATATATATGAATATATATGCAACACTACATGTATACACAGCTGCCTATATTATGCTCTTCAGTGCTGATCCAGAAATGCAAGTTGATGGGAAAATGTCCAGGGACCCAAAAGGGGAGAGCCAGAATATACAGTGTTACAGTGGTGGCCACTCCCACAGCTGAGAAAATGCAGGAAGGGCATTGAGACTCAGGCTGCCCCAGAAAAACCCTACACAACTTACCCCAACATCTTCCAACATTTGGAAAAAGATAATGGGAGATGTAGGAAGCAACAGCTACTTCCCTTCCACTCTTTTGTGGAAAGAGAATATCTGAGCCATTGCCTTCTGATTACCTAATCGTGCCATTTCCACTGGGTGATTCGCCATGCTCCAGTAATGCAGCACAAATGTACACGATGATGCATTGTCATGAGCTCTTCTCAAGGCACAGATTTCTGGGGCAGGGTTGTGGTGGGAATATATAAACTGCAGAAGTCCTTGCAAATGATACAGACCATTCCCATAGCTGCTCCTAAAACACAACCACAGCTCGAGATAGTCTATGCTTTGGCTGATAATCTTATTAGTATTTATGGGAATTGCTGTGTAAAGTTACACATGGTGTTTCCTTGCCAAAGGATCAATTTAATGTTCTGCCCTTAAGGTGCATCAGTTGTCTGAATGGTTTCCTCTTTATGGATTTGGGCAATACGAGACTGCATTTTCAGATATTCCTGGCTGGGATCCAGTCCAAGATTCACAAATACATTGATTCTGAGAAGGAAATGAAGGAGATGAGGGGGAACAGGGTGAAGACAGACCTTGATAGTCTGTGTCAGATAGACTGAATCAGTCTTCTATTACCTGCATTAGAGGAAGAGCATCAGTCAAAGATATGTTTAAGAAATGGCTCTGAATCACTGAGTTCTGTTTCTAAGTAACCAGGAAGATTATATTTCTGTGATGTTTATCAACCTTTTAAAATTCTTCTTTAGAGATATACTTACAATTGCTTCTATTACTCACCAGATTGGCACCTGTCAAAATGAACCTAACTTGAGTGCTGGAGCAGGCTCCCTTCTTCTCCCCATCCCATCATTTCCAAGCATCAGTATCATTCATAGTATTTTGGATCAGTTAGTCTATTCGTTGACTTCTACCTCAGGATCTGGAATGCCATATTTTACAATTTCTCTACCTGAAGTGGTGCCCATCTTGCGTGTCCCCGCCGAAGCTAATTTACTATCTTCACTTTTCCCTGTAAATCTTTATCTCAGATAAGGCTGCGAAAGTCCTGCTATCCAGTCTGATTTCCATCTTTGACACAGTGCCACAGAAGTAAAATGAGAACAACAAAATTACTGACGTATTAATAAAAGGAGGAGATATACTGATGTGTGCAAGGTATTTGTGGGGAGGGGAGACTGTTAAGAGCTGCTAGACCATAAACCTGTCTAGATCTGCTCAGAAACAGACATGCTTTCATCAGATTTGCCAATTCTTTCAGAATATAATTTCTGAATATTACATGATTTCACTGGAATTTGTCGGGAATTCTGCTAGAGACCTGTCTGCTTTCCCACCATCCTTCTGCCCAGCTCCGGGGTCACCCACCTGGTTGATGGACAAAGGGAGAATGGAAATGCCTGATTCTCATCATCCTGAGATCCAGAGTGACTTCTGTGTCCATGAATCTAGGGTTTTCTCTCCTTTCACAAAAGGAAAAACATCATTTCATGAAGAGATATTGTTGATTTTCATCTCTGAACAGGATCATCCCAGATTCACTGTAACTCAGATCCCCATCAAATGCAGAAATTAATTCTCTCAGCTCAGTTCCCCACTGTGTCTCACATCTAGCTCTTCAAAATGTGGGGAAAAAAAAAAGGCAGAATTTGTTGCTTAACTGCTTAGGAAGATGGGAGTTCACAGCCAACCCACTCAAGAACTTTGTATTAGTAAGGGAGAAAAAAAGAAAAAAACAAACATGCCAGCTGTTGTGAAGTGGTATGTGGAAAAATGAAACTTTGAGATATGTTTGTGAGACTGAACTGAGCTATCTGTAATGTATACCACACACTGCCTCACATGGTGCTAAGGTTTTAAAGAAACCTTTAAAGAAAATTTATGATCATGCTTTTCTGCTTTTGAAATCCTTTTCTCACTTATGTTTTATAGTGGATCAGGAGAAAAAGAGGGGTTTCTACCATCTTAATGCATGTTAGTGGTAAGGGAGTAGTATATGCTGTCCAAACATCCGATGTATTTGGTATTTATACTTATAAATGTAATTTTCATCACAGATATTTTCTTTATCCACAGGTATTTGCTCCCTTACATCTGTGTTGATGTTGCCTAACTCAAAAAAAGGTAACTTGCAGATGAACACGTGTATTTCTCCACTGACTCATTGTTTCCACTAGAGCTGCATAGCCACTTTCTGCTGGAAACTGAGCTGTTCCCACCTTCTGGAAACTGAACTGTTGTTAGATTTAATCTTGTAGCACTTTATCTACACCATGGCTTCTGGAAGGAAAGGAATTGCTGTAGGATGGAAAGGGGAAGACAAGGATAAATAAAAATACTTATAAGCTCAAGGTCCATTTTCAGCCAGATGAGCTCAAAGCAGAAAATAAAGTGTTCTTCTTTCAGAAAATATATTACTCTCTTTGGTCTTGAAAAGGCATGAATGATTTTCTTACATGTATCTGCAGTCAACTGGAATTAGAACAACAGGAAGACCTACATAAATTCTGTGTACTGATTTCATAGTATCCCAGAAGCCACAGAAAACCTGTCAGGGAGTGGGGAGGTGTGGTAAAGGAGAACTAGAAAAGTTAATTTTGATTAACAATTGTTCCTGTCTGGTGTGGGAGGTTACATTTCTGGCCCATTGTTACTGACTTTCACGAATGTCAATGTGTACTTTCATGTGTTGCAGAGTGTCCTGTCAGTCCAAAGGAACTTGTTCTCTTGAGGATGATGGGCAGAGAGAAGCCTGTCATGGAGACTGCAATAGATCTGTTCTAATTTCTTCAATAAGTAACAAGCTCAGCCCAAGACATTTGGAACCTACCTCTGAAATTGCCAAGAACTTAGTACTTCACTAAATTGGCCTCATTAACAATGACAGTTCTGTCCTCTAAACCATCTGAAAATGTTTTCAGGATAGACAAATGCTTTCAGGTTGCCTTCAGCTAGCAGCACTACCCCATGCAGAAATGCTTTCTGGGCTATTTTCTTTCTCCCAGCCATCTGTTACAATGGCATCCATACAGCTCAGAAATCCTTGAGTTCATTTCATTGATTTATATGTGCCAATGTAATGCTACTACTACTACTAATAGGTTGGCATGGGCAGGTTGTCGCAATCCTGCAAGGGCCACTTCTGTTGAAAGTCTCAAAGAAAAGAGTGCCAACCACCTGCCTTATTTCTCTGTAAGGCACTTTGGTACCATGGTGATAAAAGCACAGAGAAGACCAAACATTTGTTTGTTTGATGGGAAATCAGAATTCTTGCAAGCAAAAAAAAGAAAAAAAGTCAATACTATTAAAACACTTGAAAAGTGCAGGGACATCTTTTCACTGCACAGTCTGTGAAGCCCATTCACTATTATTCCTTGTTTTATTTGCTAGATTAACTTCCATAAAATCTACAGTTGTGTTATGAAATAATAAAACTCCTGCAAAGACTGCTCTGCAATACCAGTATATCAAGGACAATGATCACAGGAAGAGCATTTAATAAGATACCAATCAAATGGCACTCTGTACGTACCATGTCAGTGAAATGCAAGCTGCTCTGGAGGAGACCACATGTGCTGTTGAGCAGTGCACATTAGGAACACTGAACAGTGGAGAAGAGAAAACCACCATCATGTATCCATGTCAACCAAAAAGCCTACACAGAAGCCATTATTTCAAGAGAGTCAACTCTGTTGACCATGGGTGGTCTACACTGGTTGTTAGTTAATTGTAGGATGGATAAAGACGTTCTTTCTCTGGTCCCCTCTGCACCTTTGGTCTGGTCAGGCTTTTTAGCAACTCTTCCAGGAGGACTGGCATCCTGGTGGAAGGAAATATCTACTGTCACCTATGATATTTGCCTTCCAGCAGGCACAGGATGTGTCACAGAAATCTTTCTGTAATAGCCAGACACTTATTCAAGGGAGAGCTAGATGAGAGGATACACAGGAGTATGACATCACCAGACTTGTGGAGAGGCTGGACCTGCACTTAGTCACAAGATATGGACATCACAGTCCCACAAAAAACCAGCAGAGCCTAACCACCAGTCTAGTCTTTGGCCAATGAAATTTCCTCTTGGTTTGCCTTATTTCCCTGTTTAACTTCTCCTGTCCAATCCCAGGTGAGAGAACAGGAGACAGCTGACCTGCTAAAAATTCACTGAGACATTTTTGTGATGAGCACACATTGATTGAACCAATCTATAAGCTCCTAAAAACAAAATAGCAAGGAGTATCATAGTTCAGAATCCTGACTCAAAGGAGCAATAATCTGCACATTCAAACTAGCAAATTTACTAGCAAATGAAAGCAAGGAGTAAAAAAACCACATGTATTATTCTTGTCTTCTGCTGGGGACATTAAATGCAGAATCTTAGGTCAATATTACACATCTTTTTGATTATAATCTTACATTTCTTCTCCTATTATTTCCAATAAAAATTCATCCAGAGGAAAAACCTGAAAAATTATTGGAAAGTTTTGACTTTTCCTGGTTAATATAACTAACCAGAAATAACAAGGTGAGTTAAAATAAATAAATAAATAAAAGAAATATAGAATAAAGTGAGTTAAAATTGCAGACTGTCAGGGAGTGGAGGAAAAGTTGTCTAGCTCAAAACAACCAGCTGGGAAAACAGTAGGGGAACAGGTCCAGTTCTGCATAGGTGGCAGCAGTTGCTCCCCTCTGTCCCCTTGAGCCTTAGCAGTAACTGTGGGTCTGCACTGGAATGGTCTCAGTGACCGCAGGGCTCTGATGTGAGCCCTGAAATGGGAGTGGTCGACCACATGGCCTTGCTGCATGCCCCGAGAAGGATGGGGGAACAGGTCCAGTTCTGCATAGGTGGCAGCAGTTGCTCCCCTCTGTCCCCTTGAGCCTTAGCAGTAACTGTGGGTCTGCACTGGAATGGTCTCAGTGACCGCAGGGCTCTGATGTGAGCCCTGAAATGGGAGTGGTCGACCACATGGCCTTGCTGCAAGCCCCGAGAAGGATGCTGAAGCTCCTGGCTCTGCCCAAAGCACAGCACAGTGTGAGAGCACACTGGAACAGGCCTGGGCGAGGGGTACTGATAAAAGCACAGCGAGACACGTGGTGCTCTGATACCCTGTGCCAAACCTGCTGAGACCACGCTGGATCCACGGCGGGGGACTATCTGCCTCTCCTTCTCATCTATTTCTCTTTTTTCTCTCTACTTTTCTATTTTTCTCATTTATTTTTCTCCTTTTCAACATATTAAGCTGCAAGCTGCACTGAGCAGTATTCCCTTAACGACTCGCTAAGTGCTGTGATCAGTGCTGGGCTAAGGGCTATGTTCTCTTAAAGTGTGCTGAGTTGAAGTCTGTACTGTGTTTTTGTGCTGGTTTGGGCTGAAGTAGAATTAACTTTCTTCACAGTAGTTAGTATGGGCTATGTTTGGGTTTTGTGCAGAACACAGAGTTGATAATGCAGAGAAGTTATTGCTGAGCAGAACTCACACAGAGCCAAGGCCTTTGCTGTTTTCCATACTGCCACGCTGGCAAGGAAGTTAAGGAGGCTTTATCTTGTGACAGTTGATTATTGTTGGAATAAAAATTCTTGGTTTTATTACGAAGCATTAGTGAACTCTGCCCTTTTTTGAGCCTGTCTGGGCCAGGGGGTTGGATTAGGTCATCTCTTAAGGGTATGAGAATGAGCCCCCAAGGTGTGTATATATTCTGGCACCGAATGGCAGGGAAGAGTTGGATGCTAATGTGTAGGATAGGGTCTACTGTTAAGAATGAGGCAGTAGTTCAAGACCTCTATGCTTATTTTTTCTGAATTCTTCTAGTTTACTGTGAGAGACTGTGGGGACACATAGAGTTCCTGTGTGCCCATGTCTGGATGAGTCTTGGAGTAGTGAGGGGTTTATGTCTGTTAATAACACCAGGTGGCAGGAATAACCTGTAAAGAACGGATGGGCTACATCTTAACAGAAACAAATAGTTTGCTGGTGCAGGAAACCAGGGCTGAGGGAGCTGGCAGGCATGGAAAATTCTCTCTTTACAGCTGGCACACTCCTCAGAAGAGACATGGGTAATACTCATTTGACCTCTGAAAAGCCCAAAAGGGACATAGATAGTGCAATCACAATGGACAGAAGAAAATCAAACTGCCTACAATGCCAGTACTGAGTGACAGAGCAAGGGTAGTGCTTGCAACGCATTAAATGGCAATCCTGATCAAACTCGCTCCTTGGGCATGTAGTGGGAGGAAAGTAATCTATAGTGGCTCCACCATGCTACCCATTCTACAGGAGAGACAGGGTGGGACATATTAATGGGGAGTGACATTAATGTCTATATGAGCTGTAATAGAAGTAATACATCACAGAAAAGAGACTCATTGTTAGAATGCTTCCAGGTTGAAATACTATAATGGTACTAGCACCATGATCAGGCTGATGATAACATTTAGAAAATGTTATCACAGATTGTAGAATCTGAGAACGCAGGAAGCAGTAGGAATTGTGAGATGGCTGGTTGACCAAGGTGTAAAAAGGACATCAAGGAATGAAAAAGTGTTGGGAGAGAAGCTCAATTAAATCTTTTTTTTTTTGCTGATGAAGTTGGTGGGGAGATGCTGGCTTCCACCCTGGTGGAAACATATGTGTGCAACGTATCTCATACCTTGGCAATGCTTCAGTGGCACGTATGCCATGCTCTCTGCCAGGGTTAGCCCCAGCTTCAAGTACAACACAGAAGAGGTTCTGGGAACCACAGACTTGTGAGCCTCCCTCCTATCCCTGGTAAAAAGGACTCTGGTTTAGAAAATAGTTTCTCTGAGCATGGGATGAACACATCCA
>NW_008678774.1:0-18794 GCF_000695815.1 Acanthisitta chloris
CACCTTGTCAACTAGACCATGGCACAATCGTTTCTTAAACACCTCCAGAGACGAGGACTCCACCGCCTCCCTGTGCAGTCCATTCCAGTGTCTAATTACTTTCTGCAAATTCCTCCTAATGTCCAACCTAAACCTCCTCTGGCACAGCTTGAGGCTATGTCCTCTTGTCCGATCACTAGTTTCTGTCATTTGTTACCTGGGACAAGAGCCTGACCCCCCACCTGGCTACAACCTCCTTTCAGGTAGTTGTAGCAAGTGACAAGGTCACCCCTGAGCTTCCTCTTCTCCAGGCTAAACAACCCCAGCTCCCTCAGCTGCTCCTCATAGGACTTACCCTCTAGACCCCTCCCCAGCTCCACTGCCCTTTTGTGGGCTCACTCCAGCACTACAATGTCCTCCCTGAACTGAGGAGCTCAGAACTGGGCATAATACTCAACCCTCACCAGTGCCTCACTGGTGCCTCAGCAGTGCCAAGTGTAGGGGGACAATCACTGCCCTGATCCTGCTGCCACACTATTGCTGATCCAGGCCAGGTGTCATTGGCCTTATTGCCCACCTGGGCACACACTGGCTCGTATTCAGCCACTGTCAACCAGCACACTCAGGTCCTTTTGAGCTGGGCAGCTTTCTAACCATTCTGCTCTCAGCTTGGAGTGCTGCAGGGGGTTTGTCTTTTGGGACAGACCCTCCAGCCCCAGCGCGGTGACAGCCAGTTGCCAGGCAACAGCTGTCACCTGGGTGTGCACACAGATGGTTTATTTACACATATTTATACCTGCAGAGAAGTGACAGAAGAGCAGCCAGGGAGCTCCCTGGTTCCTAAGGAAGGAGACTGATCCCAGAGCTACTCTCTGGACTCCAGCAAAGTCCAAGCTCTCCAGTCAGACAGGCATGGTCCTGTTTCTTCAGAGTGGCTTCCTTCACCCCTCTCCTTTTTCACAGCACTTATGGTAGCCCAGTGTTCCCAGAACGGCTTTGCAAGGCTCATTTGTTCATGTGGAAAGCTGTAAAGCAATAATAGTGTCACCTGCAGACACATACCACAGCTGTTCAGGTCACCCAGTGTGTTTCTGGTGAGTGGACACATCCATGAGAGACCTCTGCTTTCCCTTCCCAGATGAACTTCCATTTATACTGAAGCTTATTCAAGCATTTACATCCCAGTGATGCATGAAAGTGTCCCTCTGCAGGTAAAGTGACTGTAAGATGGCATTTTTATGTATCTGGATCTTTTTTTTTCAAGCTGAGCTATGGATAGTTCTTTCTTCAAGTTAGTGCTTTTCAGCAGAGTTAGAGCTACAAGCTCTACTGCTCCAGACAGATCCCAGCATCTAAACCTACCTAGCAAGGTAAGGAGCAAAGACAGGGGGATACACCTTTACCTAGCAACTGAAGATCTGCACAAGTTCTCTGCCTACACAGCCATCCCAGCTGGATGTCTGAGAAATCACTAGCTTTGTTTCCGAGGGATAGGGAAGTTCTGTTTCCCTGCACCTATGTTAACACCCCACAGACAGCTACCAGCCCCTCTAACCCTGGCACTGCTGGAAGAAAGGGCTTCCTCACAGACAAGCTTTATCCCTGCAGCTCTCAACCAGACTCAACATGCTTGAAGCATTTGCCAGTTTATGCTACCACAGACATACCATGCTCACCATTGCTCACTGCAACGGTCTCACACCTTTCCTTCAAACTCACCCTGCCAAACAGGCAGCAGGGCTCATGGAAGAGGATTCAGTTCCCTGCCCTCAGGGCCATCCCCCCACCCACTCACTGTGGCCCTAACCCTGTGTTTGTACCCACCATAAGCCACAGAGACACAAACCCTCTCTGAAATCCTTCACTTTCATGCACTGCTGTAAGCTCTGAAGAGGCCCTGCAAAACTATGGGATTTGCTTTTCTTTCCCATTAGAACTCCTTGGCTACTCACAGCTTTTGGGCAAGTAGGTTGAAAAGCCTTAGTTTCATCTCTAAGAGGAAGATCATGTTTTAAGAACTGTTCAGACAAAGTGTGACATAACAGGGTATCTATTTCTTCAACAGATCTGCTTCCCTGCATTTGTTTGAAGTCTGACCTGATTATTCTTGCAATTGTATTTTTAATGCTCATCAGGTATCCTTAGAGAAAATGGATAGTCACTGTTTTTAGATCATGCATATGTAATCAAACAAAATATAGCTCACCTGCCCTGTTCTTCCCCTCTACAGCAAAAATCATATCCTTAACCATTGCTCCAGTGAAAGAAATAGCTATTCAGATGGGACAGAGCACCAGTTTCTGATCTGCCTTGGGCAGAAGGACCAGAAGTGCCATCTGTCTACATTGTAGGGACAAATGCTATCCTCATACTGGAATAAACCAAAGTAAGTCATTTCCCTGTCACCCCTGCAGTTGCCCTACTCATATCAGGACTTCATGCATACTGTGCCTTCCTCTAGTATTGTTCTCACATATTTGTATAGGTTTATCTGGATTTTTAAATTGGCAAGTTCCGCTCCGTGCGTACTTTTATTCCTGTGTTATACAGCCTAGTAACCATTGCCTGGACCAGACAGAGGCAGGGAGGATCACTCTTGGTACTTTGCATTAGTGACCTTGCCACAAATGTGCTACCAAAAGGAGAGGGGCACTAATGCAGCAGCAGTTCAGCACTTTGTGGCACACAGTAAGAGCCAGGGACAGCCCCTGACATTAGGAAATGCTATCTCATCCAGGTGCCTGATGAACTCAATCCCCAGCCCTCTGTGAGCAGTGGTCAAGGCTTCATCTTCCAACTTTGCTGTTGAGCAACTGCTCCATCACACATGAACATCCTATCTCAGCACTCCCTTCACTGCTATGAAACCTTCCAGCCAGGCAGGGCTGGGATTGGGATCAGCAAGCCTGGTGTGCAGGGGAGCTCCACACCCCAGTCATAGCAGCAAGAGCCACAGAAAACCCTCTCCAGACCCAAGGTAGAGGCAGAAAGTTTGAGATGCTGCAGAGTGCTGCCATAAGCAGAAACCATGGACACAGGCAGTCTCTGCACCTCATAAATTATCAGGAGGGGGCAGAGAACTAGCCACCATTTCATCAGTTAATTACAACTGTTAATCATATTTTCATTAACCTGAAATGAAACTGCCAGCATTCCCCCTATTTCCACCCCATGCCCCAAGTGCCATTTCTCAGACAGCAATTCTCTGTCAGGCAGCACACACACTGTCCTTCACAATACACATCTGTCCAGCTGCCTATGGACAGTAATATCCAGACCTTGCTATTTTGCCTCTTTTCCACATCTCCACCCCTTCCTAGACCTCAGTAGGTACACATACTGCTGTTGCTATGCAGGCAATGTGTTTAACCCTCTCGTACTCTTCAAACCCTGCTCCAGGTAACCTCATAATCCTGCTTAGGATGGGGAAAGGTTGCAAGGTCTATATTCCTGGCTGTCAGACTTGCTGACATATGGATCGTGTTTCTATAATAACATGCCCCATTTTCCCCTATTTTTTAAAATGGACTGGTGCTATAAGTCTGCTCCTGTAAAGCATTTTTAGCTCTCCACATACAGCTGTAAACAGAGCTGTTGATGCCAGACATTACATGGGATAAATAGGAGGGACGGGGAAGACTTGCCACCCTGCAGGGCAGGAGGTACCTGCAAGGGCTATTCTGCATTACACCAGGCAGGGAAAGCAGAGTTAATAGCTCAGCATTAATCTTGTAACAGTCAGGCCTTTCTCCCCCCAGGAATGGAGGGGTGGACTACAAAGCCCCTGTCCCACACTGCTCAGTGCCCCTTGTGCAGCCACAGGGGCAGCTCTGCACACTTTGGCTCAGCTCCTGCACCCATCAGCTTCCACTCAAGGCTCTCCAGGAGGAGAAAGGGTGTTGATTAATGTTAATTGAAGACTTTGGATGCTACACCTTCCCCCAGGGTACAGAGAAATAATGAGCCACATGACATTTGAGGTCTCCTTTGCCTGTGCTGTTACAGCATTGTGCCTCAGCCCTGCCTGAGGGGACAACTCACCTCTGGGGTGAAAAGGGCATTCAGCATTCCCATGCCTTATCTGCACTCCCTTGCCTGCTCAAGCACTCAGCTCCAGGCCTAGAAAGCCGCTTCTTCCAAGCTAAGGCATCACATCCCTCATGTCTTTCTGTTCCTGGGAAAGCAGCCCCTGAGCAGAGCCCAAACACTTCTGAGAGGAACAGAGTCATCCCCAACACTGCCAAGCACAGGGCACCACATCCATAGAACAGCACTTACCAGAGGGTGGGGGAGAAGGATGAGAGCAATCACTGATCTTGGAGCTCAATTTGCTTGGGTTCAGTCTTGGTCTACCAAGGTCACTCCCAATCTGAACGATGTGGTTTGAGAGAAAGTGGTGATGAACCAGGTCAAAATCAAACCCTACAAGGGGCAGGACATCACTTCTTCAGCCTCCAGAGCTGTCCCAGGCTTCTTAGGTGGGGATGTTGCACCTCTTCCACCATTTGCTTAGACTCTTCACCCACTCCTAACAATCGAGAGCAAATGCACCTCTCTGCTTGCTTCACTACTTGCAGGCTGAAAGGAGGTCAGAAAGCCAGCCAGGGAAGGGAGGAGAACCAGAAGAGAGGCTTCAAGCTCTGCAGTTGCTTTTGCCTCCCCTTCCTCTCCCCCACCCTCCAGGAGCCTCAGATGTACTAAGCAACCTATAAAGGTGTTAACGGGGAGCAGATCACCTCTGCCACGATTGCGATTCAACATGGCACCCAGGACCAAAATGAGATATAAAGTACGTACTTACTCTTCCACTGTGGAAACTGCTGGGTTAAATATAAATGAGACTTGCTGGCTCCAGGAAGCATAGCTGACCTCTTGATTTGACGGCAGAGTGCTTGCTTGGCCAAACAGCCCTCAATCCCCACAGAGCCAGCAATTTCTCCTGTATTAAATGTGTATATACCGTACCAGGTATGATAGAGGTCCATTATATGTATTTCCTTGGAAAGAGTCACAACCCAACATCTCACCAACCAAGCCCAGCTTTTGTTTTTTTGTCCAGTGAAGTTTTTGTTTGGGTCCAAGTCACACTGGTTTCTGCAGATGCAGAGCTTAATGAAGGAGTTGTATTGCAAAGAGGGGCCAAAAAGCCTTCGACACCTCCCTGGCAGCCCTAGGCCAAGACAAAGCAAACGAGACACAGGATTGTAACTGGTTAGGACCTGCACCTGTGGCAGCCTTGAGAGTTAGCATCTGCCTTCCAGTTACAGTTTTAGCTGCAGATTTCCTCTCCCCTTTGTGCTTACCTGACCCATTAGGCCCCAGACTGAGTCTCGGAGTAAGGATAAACTGCATTTGTAGTATACCACCACACTGGCAGCACAGACTACTTGGCATTCACCCTAGGTCTTCCACGGGATCATTTGTAATCCCTTGGACTGGAGTCCAACACTGGACATCCTTATCAGCTACCAGTGAGGAGAGCTTAAATGCCAAATAAGCACTCCCATGAGCTATAGACCTGCTCTCCCAGCTAAGCAACTCCCACACCTTGTACCCATGTTAGGAGAGTGCAGGTGCTCACCATCATTAAAAAATGAAGCTTCAAATGCAAAGCCCTCTAAATTCTGCATAAAGTTGAGTTATTCTGGCCATAGGGAAGAAGAGGGGAAGAAGGTGAGAAACAAGACAAAAAACTCTTCTCTACCAGAAGTGATGTTCAGAGCCTGAAGTTAGCCTGGGCAAAAAAGTCATAAACCAAACATTTTTAATGGAGAGGTAATTAAATATTGCATTGCCTGCAACTGCATTCCTTGTCTATCTGGTTGCGAAGGAGCTTCTGTTTACAAGAGATCTATATATCAAAATACAGCCCTTCTAACAAGCTGGCCTTGCCAAACACCTACTCTACCTTCATCCACCTGAAGTTATTTGGCTCATTGACTGAGGAGCGTTAAACAGCTGAAAATTCAGGATACCCGAGATAGAAAATCTTATTCTAATTACCCCTTCTGGCCTCAAACTCCAAGAGCTCAAACCTTCTTTGAACCCCTATCAAAAGTTAAGGTACTATAAGCTGTTTCTTGTACCAGCCGAGCTAACTGCCAACTACATAGGAACACACCACTCACCTTAAAAAAGTCAGCATTAATATTTACTAACTGAATGATGCCTGCATAGCAGCTCTTATCTGTGCTGTTTGATTGTGCCAGCTCTAAGAGCAGCCCAATAAAGGCATGTCAGCAAGGCTTCTGTTTTTAAAAAGGGTGCCAAGGGATCTTGTTGTAAGTGAAGATCTTTGAGAAAAGTGAGGAGATTCATTGCATTAAGTGCATGGTATAAAACTGGGTTAGACAGAACTGCTCTCCCTAGGGAGCTGGCTTTGCCAGTCACCTGGGGAGAGGTGTCTTTTCGAGCAAAACCAAACAATCCTCAGTACTACCCAATGAATTTAATATCATGGCTCTATACCAACCCAGTTTTTCTCCTCAGCTAGGTGGATAGTACCCTCAGACCCCTCTGTCCATTAGGATAGCTGCCTGAGGACATACCACAGCAAAAGGCATAAGGCTACTGTTAAGGAAACTTTCTCATCTGACCATGCATATGCTACTCCTAGAGTCACACTTGTACCACCACTTCCACTGAAGTCCCTCTGCAGTGGTGGCTTTCAGTGTGCTGATGACTGCCCCATTTGACTCTCTACACACCACACTCACACTGCCAGATGAAGTTTTGTACTGGCTCAACTCCAGGTTTCCCATAGTAGAGTCTCAGACATCTGGTTCCTTTAAGTATTTTAATTGTGGCACAGCAATGTAACAGCCCAAGCCAGGGAGGGACCTGCAACAAAGTCATCCTCAGGCTTTTTTTGCCCTTTCAGTCTGTGCATGCATTCTTTGTACATCTTTCACAACTTTTATATGTGCCTCTTGGTCCAATGGTGATACTTGACCTGGGATTTTCTCAATGTTCATTGAGTTCTAAAGAGTCTCTGAGTGACCAGTCACCTTACCCTAGCTGCCTGGACCTGCAGTTCCCCATGGCCTTTGTTAACTGCAGTTTGTTAACTGGTTGGTGCCAGTTCCCAGCTCCTTGCCTAGGGCTCCAGCCTTTTCCTGCCATCGAGGGTACACTGTTCAGCTTGTACACAAAGCTACCTGCACTAGGTGTATTCCTCAGCAGCTACCACTCTGACCCTCCTGTCACAGCCCACATCTTCATGGCAGCCACAGCTTTAGCATCACCTGCCTTTACAGTGTGTTAAGCTAATCCAGGTCATTGTCTAGAAAAACCCTGAAGAGCAGCTTTTAATATATCCTAGACCATTTTCAAGGAAAGACCACATACAGTGTTGGTCAGCTTTCTTATATCCATGGTATTTTTATATCACTTCACCTAGCACTGTGACACAGAGCAGTGCAGGCTGTAGCTGGAACACCGTGCCCATACTTGTAACAGCATCTAGGAGCCTGCAGACTTGCTGCTAGGAGAACTGAGAAGAAACAGAGGCTTATTAGCCTTGTTTCTTCAGGCTGAAAGAAGTGCTTTGAAGATGCAGGCAACAAAGGGGGAAGTTTCAACTCACCTGAAGCATTTTGCTAAAAATAGCTGCTCTGCCCCATCACAAGCCTGCGTTAGACTGCTATAGTATTTCAAAAGTAAGGTTATACATACAGCTTCCTTCTCTTACCTAACTAAATTTCTCAGCAGCAGCTGCAGCACATACACACACACACACATTACAGCATGCACAGCACCCTAGCAACCATTCTGCCTTCAGGGCTCATCAAGCATTAGGTCCAGCTCAGTAGGAAAACCCAACACAGTTGCTATGGGGCAGTATGGGTCAGGTCCCCTCAATGCTCTGCTGAGGAATTACAGAAGTCAGCAGCTCACTACAGAAAGAAGAAGCCTAAAATAAAAGGTAGAAACAAGAAACAGTACTTAATTAGAGCAGAGACCAAAAAAACCCAGGGTCTGCAGTGCCTTATACCCCTGCCTCTGAGGGTATCTTACTGCACTGCTGACACTGGATCCCTTACCAAGGTTCAGAGAACTCTGCCCCACAACTCTGCTGCAAGGATGAACCAAACCCAACCTGTGAGACCTCCCACAGAAACACAGCACCTACCAACCAGTAAATGTGCTGATTGTGATCTGCAGGTGATCAATTGCAGACAATTTTACTGCAGTCTGTGGGGTGGATACAGAGGCTCCTTACAGTGTCACAGGTGGGCATGGGCTGCTACTGGGGGCTGGCACCTTCCTGTGGCTGGAGAGGAGATGGATGCTGGCTGCAGTGCCAAGGTTGCTGCTCCCAGGCTCAGATTTCATTCCTTCTCAGGCTGGGAGTGCCCTAGGTGAACACAGCACTTCACTAAGATAATCAATGCTTAGAATAATTCCTCAGCAAACACACACCTGGAGAGCAAAGTCTCCCTCTCTAATGCCCTAGTTTTGCAACAAGATGTTTTTGCAGGAGGTCTTTAAAGTCACCGAGTCTGCTACAGATCACCAGTGAGAGATGATGTTTGGGATAATGCTCAACTGCATCTCCTAGGGCAAAGGCCAGGGAGAAATACTGCAGGAGAGCAATGAGGGAGGGAATGGAATTCCCTGAGCAGAAATTATTTTGAGCAGAGAAAGCTGCAGAGCAGTGTGGAGGGAGGCAGAAGAAATTCAGGAGAGAGGTGGTTGTGCTGGGGGAGACAAAAGAACAGAGGAGAGTGGAAACTCAAGACTCCTCTGGGGGGATGGATGTAGGATGCTGCTCACTGGGGCTCTGTAGAGGATCCCTGTCAGGAGCTGGCTGAGCTCAGCAGTGCTTCTCCCTGCAAAGGGATTCCCTCTGCCACCTGCTATTGGTCCTGGTACAATGACGAGCTGCTGGAGTGGATTTCTCTTCCCTGCATATGTGGTAGAGGTATTAGAAAATAACAGCCCTATCCTCCTCTGCTTCCCTCTAGAGAAGAGGGATTCCTTCCTGTGCCATCGCACAATGCTCTGCACCGGGGCAGAGCACTTGCACAAAACCACACAACCTGTCTTCAAGGAAATCCACTGAGGTCTGTGCTCAGCCTGTCTGCAAGATTCAGGGGGAAGGTTGCTGCACCAGCAGAGCACTGAGGAAGGAATTCAAAAGCTCAGTCCCTGGTGAGAGGCAATACATTAGCTGCTGGCACTGAGATACCCCCTCAGCCATGCGAGGGCCCTGTCTGGCCACAAAGAAGGAGACACCAAGACACCAACTAGTCTTGCAAAGCTATTGCACTCCTGCATGTGCAGGAGGTGCAAGCAAGGCAGCCCAGGAGATATGAGACCTGGGATAAATACTTCCCCCAACCAGGCCCTTCTGCCTTTTCATGCTTATGAAAAAGGGACTGCCTGCTCACCTATCCAGGATTATGCCCAACTATGTCTGAGTGCAAAATATTACAACTTAAACCCTTACCTTAAGTTCAAGTTGTATTTTAGCAACAAAACACTGATCTCTGACATAGACCTCCTAAGTGACCTTGGGATCTGTGACCTTGGGAAGATATAGGTGGACAGCCCATCACCCTGGTGGGGCTGGTTGGGGCAGGCAGTGGGTGGTGATGCATTTAAGGCTCTAACACAGCTGCAACATCTTAAGGCAAAACTCTTCAGGGCTGAGTGTCCTGATGGTTGAGTGTTTACAGGTGTCACAGGTGACTTTTCACAGAATCACATCTTGCTTGATGCTGTTGTCTGTGGTTTGGGAAGAAGCAGCACACAAAATGCTGGTGTGAAGTAGAAGGCTTACAGAACTGGTGTGGAGCTGGATGCTGCTCAAAAGGCTGGAAGAGAAGCTCAGCGAGCTCTTGCAAGAGACCTGAAGTGCAATCTAGACCAATCAGTATTCCTGGCCACGGAAAACCAGGAACAGATTGAAACATCCCTTTGTCATCATATCTGGACAAAAAAAAAGCAGCAGAATGATTAGCCTGGCACTAGCCAAACCCGTGTGAAACTGTGTGGTGTGTCACACTGTCCCAAGTTATGTGCATGAGGGTAGCACATGCCTGACTGCTGTGGGTGGTGGATAAACCCCTTTGGGTTGGGAGGTCACCTCCAGGGTGGGAACAGCAACCACTGCAGTCGCCATTTATGCAGGGGAGTCCTGGTTTCTTCTTTATTTTTCAGCATCCTAGAGATCCCATGTAGAAGCAGTGAAGGTTTTGGCCATACAGACAGACCTGCTTTTTTAACCCCTCTACGTCTTCACTCCTCTTTGTTCCTTAGGGAACCCTCTGCATGAATTCTAAGGGCAAACAAGAACACCTAATGCTTGAAAAGCCCAGGATCTTGGACCATTTTTAAAGAATGTAATTCAGTCACCCTCTCCATCCTGGAATGGGGAGGGTAAAGTAGTCCAGAGTGGTGATGAGATACGTGGGATGTCACAGCACAAACTGAGTCTGGGTCTCCTGCTTGCATCCCAGATCACCATCCACCACCTGGCTTTGCCTCCCCAGGGATTGATATTGGGTAGAATATCAAAAATAAAAGTGGTTAAACCCTCTCTCCCGGCTCTGCCTGACAGCTGGGGTACAGATTATGCTGGTTCTTTCCCACCACAGTAATGTCGTTATTCAACTTGGCAGCACAAGGTGGAGTGAGTGAGGGAGGGAGAGAGGGAAGGAGAGAGGGAGAGTGCGTGCCGTTGGTATTTTTTAAATCTATCAAATATTTCTCCGTTCTGCCGAGTGCAAACTCCTGCCCGGCCGTGCCCACTGCAGCATCGCACGTTGCCATGTCAACAGAGCCTGTCAGCCCCTGTATCGTGAGGGATAGCTTCACTTTGCTGGGGGCCACGGGCTGGTGACAGAGGGATGTGCATGTGCCAGGCTCATTTTGACCCCTAACCAGGGCATTTTTGGGTAATTTTTCCCCAGAGCTTCTAGTGCTGGGAGATGATTTACCCCTCATCAGCCCTATTAGGATGTCATCATCAGTGCTTGACTTAATCAGGACATCTTGGCATGAAAAACAGCCTTCTGACCCCTGCACTTTCACTGCAAATTAGATATAATAAAGCAAAGAGCTCTTCCAGTCCCCTCAAGAGTCGTGGATGTAAATGTGAGAGACACCACCAGGAGGTAACAGTCCCTCCAAGGGTGTTGGTTGACTCCCAAAACAGGAAAACAGTGGATCTGCTGTCTGGTCCCCAAAGCACACCAGGCTGTCCTCCCTTCTATGCTGGGGGGCAAAAAAGTGTCAGCATGGCAATGTGGGGAAGTGGCACAGGGCTTGTGCTGGAAGAGAAAGCAGTAACATGCCAACCAGCACTTACCTGACCCAGGAAAAACAAGAATCCCCTTGGATCAGGAGTGTCCCTTGCTTTGCCTGCATCCACACAAGGTGTGGATGGCTTGTAGTGTGAGGGGAGGTTGGACTAGATCTCCAGAGCTCTCTTGCAACCAGTGTTTCTGTGATTAATGTCTGAGCATCACCAATTTGTTGGTTCAGTTTTCTCTGCAGAACTGGGCAGCCATTGGGGGAAGAATTATGTTAGTGGTCTGGAAAACAGCTTCACAGCCAGAAGATGGAATGGTGGACAGGGAAGCAGGCTTGGAATTGCTTGCTTCTCCTGGGTGGTTGATGGCTGAAACACCTTAAGTTCCCTGGGGGCAAAGGCACCCAGCTCTGTCTTTGCTCCTGGGCTTGCCCCTGGAGGCTGTCCCTTATGGTTCTGTCTACAAAATGCTTTGTCCTCTTCAGGTGTGGAAGAAAGCATCCTTTAACAGAGTAAGAGAGACAGGAAAAAGGGGATAGCAGAAATAAAGGTCACCTCACTTCAGTGGGGGTAGTGTTATGCTATGTCCTCCTCTGAAGAGGACCCAAGAAGATTTAGCTTGAGTTGTGGGTTATTTAGACTTTGTAGTACACTTCCACTGGGGCCCCAGGGAAGGCAGCAGTGGGATTTGCATTTATTCACTTAAAGAAACAAACCAAAATGCATCACTGATAGCTGCAAGCCCAATATGGCTAGCTGCTGGCTTTGGAAAATCATGACCAGCCAAATATGCAACCACACCATGCCTGTGTTTTAGCCTAGCCCCTGGTCACCTCCTACAACCTTTTGGTTTTCAAATGAGGAGCAGAAACACCAAAGAAAGCAAAGGAAAAAAAAATGTCATTTCCAGGAACTAGGAGTTCAGGATCAAATGGTAGCCTGGGAGCAGGGTAGAGGTCAGCGAGACCCCAGGGTCGGGACATGCCACTGACTCAGCCAGGGTTTGTTGAGTCCCAGGACAGCCCAGCCCAGAGATGCTGCTCACCTGGGCTACTGCTCCTCCCTGCAAGCCCCTACCTGCACATCTCACAAGAAGGTTTCATGCTATGGCCACTCCCATTTCCCAGAGGAGGTTTGTGCTGAGCAGCATTGCAAGAGTGCTTTTTACTTCCCCTTCCAGTTACTTTGTTCTCTTTCCTCCTTGCTGTTTCCTTGGAAAAGTTAATTTTCTCTATGGACTTCCTTTAGATGGAAACATTTGCCCTCAATGGCTTTGTGAGCACAGAAATCATCAGTTTAAATCTTGAATGGAAACAATTAGAAACACCTTGATGAAGCAAAAATGGGCATGCACTGAGAAAGCTTGGACCCCTATAGCCATGCCTAAGTTCACAGTGTGTATGAGATATGGCCTAGATTTATGGCAATAGCTTTCCAAAAGCTCTTGTTCTAGCTTCAACTCACTTTCTTCACCTTCTGCAGCAGCTGGCACCAATATAAAGCAAATGTAACATGCTACTAAAGTGTTATGTCTCTTCATGCACTCACTTTAGGCTGGTGCTAGCTGCAGCAGGAGGTGTTGGTTGGTGGGAAATCAGATGTTTCAGCTATTGCTTCAATTATAGATAGCTCTTCCTGAGAAAAGACTTCTCTGCCTGAGAAAAAGGCAGTGGAGTGAGAGGAACAGCAGCCTTGCACGAGGATGGCTGGGAAAGGATTCACAGCTCGTCTCCACCCTGCATAGAGAACATGCTGTAACCCTCCTCTCTGTCAAGGTTTTTGGGTATTGCTCTTAAAAAAAGTGATTTTCCTTAGGAAGCTGAGGCTCTAGCAAGGACAGACATGGTCAGCAATGCAGCTGACACAGGCAAAGTCAGTGTGACCAGTGCACCTCCTGGTCTCACAGCTGCTTCCCCCTGGGAGCACCAGCCCCAAGGAATGCTGCCTCCCTTATGCCCTCAGGTGCTGTGGTGAGCCATTTTTAAAAGAGAAAGAACTATATTAATTTTCTCAGAAAACAGGGTACAAAATAGAAATGTTCTGTGGAGAGAGATTGATTTTTTCCTCAATATTCATGATAGAAGATTGTAATAGATTTTGTTCTGATAAGTGTTGCAGCACTTATCAGTATACATTTAGTGTTGCCTCCTATTAGAAATGACAAGAAAGGTACAGTTAAAACAAAACTTTATTCTGACATCTCAGAAGCAGCTGTACTTAGAAAAAGTATTTTTACTTGTCTTTCCAAATTGGGATAAATCAGCTGCTGGATTTGGGGTTTCCTGCCAGGTCAAACTCCTGTTACAACACAGTTTTTAGTCAGACTGGGTGGAAAAGCATCAAGATGGAAAGCACTGAGCTAAAAGGTTTATCTTAATTATTAAGACTCTAGAGCTGAGCATGGGGAAACCACAGTCCATCACAACCCTACTACTCCTTCACTGTGTGAGTGTGGACGAGATACTTTGTTTTATGTGTCCCAGAGGCAACACGGACAAATGCCTCCTCCTGAGGACACTGTGAGATAGTGTGGGTAGTCTGAAAAATCAAAAGGGAAAGCCAGAGCCCAAAGAATGGTGACATCCTTTTTGCAACGGGCTCTGTGCGGGGGCAGTCTTGATGTCAGGGGAGTGATCTGGAGGGCTGACGTCTCAGCCTCCAGCCTGATCCAAGGATGAAAACAGTCTGAAATGCAAGCAGAGGGAGCTGGGGAAACCTCATGTGTGGGACAAAACAGCAGTCCAGAAAAATGCCTTTGGGGTCCCTGGAGCAGAGGTCTGTAGCCAGGACGCATTGTGCTGTGCTCCAGGTAAAGGGGATTACAGACATTCCCTGGGAAGGGATCAGCAGTGGTGAACTAGCAACCTACAAATAGACCCGGGATTTCCAGGTGGGAAAGGACCCAGTGTCGCTTCAGTCTGCACAGGAGCCTTCCCCAGGAATCTTCCCCAAGGGCTGGCTGTACCCTCGGGTCTGCATACTGATGTGGGGCAAGGGATCTCCAAGAGTTGTTGTGGGTGCAAATGCAGGGACAGATATGCAGGGAGATCTGTGGCTTTGACAGAGATTGTAAAGCATTTAGTATGGATGGAAACTTTTCTTGTCATTTGTCCAAACAGTTAAAGGAAATTCAGATTAGACTCACACCCTCAGTGCTGACCACGCCTGACCCCTTAGGCCAAGTGCCTCCTTCAGGCAGTTTAACTGGGAAGGGTCCCTTTCAGTGATTTTTCTGAGAAGTGGTGCTATTCCCAAGTGTAGCCTTGTGTGGATGGTCATTGCTCAGAACAATTCCCTTAGCCTAAAATCAGTGCAATGAGCTTCGGATCTTGTCTGAGCTCTCCAGTGGTTGTGAAGGCAGCAGGACTATGTGAATCCCTTACAGGTGAAGAAACACTACAGGTGCTCAGAAGAAAACTGCATTTTCCTGTAGTTCTTTTGGCAAAGCTGGAACACATCTGAAGAGAGACAGCAGCTGTCCCTGGGAGGTGACAGCCATGAGCTCTTGCAGCTCAGTGAGTGCCCAGATGTCTTTTCTGGGCTCTCCTTTCCTCTTTTCCTCTCTGACTTCTCTCTTTCCCCCTACCCTCAGTTAGACTTTCATCTTCCTCTTGGATCTGCTAAAGTTTTTGTGGCTGTGCTTTTGCTCCTAAACAAGTGCCTGGAGCATTCTACCCTTCCCTGTGCTGCATGTACACACATGCAGTCACCGTGGCTGGAGATGCTCCTTTCTAGCAGAGCCCTGGAGAAGATCTGCCCTGTGCAACACAACATCACATGGATTTCACTCCCAAGCTCCAAAATAAACTGTAGATACAGGGGATTTTCCTCCAAAGAGGGGCATCGTGAGTGTGGGGATTGGTAGGTCTGAGCGGATGAGGAGTCTCCAGCAGTCACTGTTGTTGGCTGCTGTCTTTACTGCAGTGCTTCTCTGCCTGGAGCAGGAAAGGTGGGAGAGAGTGGAGTGGTGAAGGCAAAGAAGAGACACCTGTGACTCCTGCTCTGACCAGCTGTGGTTTCCTTGTCCCCCCTGTGTGGCTCATTCACACTTGACATCTACAGCCCATGCTGCAGCCACAAGGGATGGGCAGGACCCCTGCCAGCCTGCAGCACTGGCACTGTTTTCTGTTCAGATCAAGACAGTTTCTTGCCAGTGTAAGAGGGAACACAGAGCTTATCTCAGTTGTTTTCTCTTCCAAGGCAGAGGCCTACTTAACACAAAACTCCTCCCTTTGCCTTCCCATCTGCAGTTTTGCACCTGGGAAGTCACACACCAAGTTTTGTTTGAAGGCAGCAGCTCTCTCTGGCCACAGCCCCACAGGCAGCTGGAACCAGACAGTTGGAGTGGTAGGAAACACTGGCATGATCCTTGTCTCCTGCAGGGATTTGTTTAACAGGTGCCCCACCTTCAGCCTGCACAGGACTGGCAGCCTGTGGGATTTAGTTTGATACTCAGCATAATTACACAGGAGTTTTGTTTTCACATCTGCAGAGCAAATGCTAAAGTTATTTCAGAAGTTGAGGCATGACCTGAGATTACTTGTTGTCAACAGGCTGATGGACTGTCAGATCTATTTCAGGAGCAAGACACATGTCTCACTGTCTTCCAACCTATAATGTACAAACTGCATTTCATGACAGCCATATAACACTCCTGAGAGCAAATTTTGGCACAATTATCACCCTTTTCAGGTCATAAAAGTCACTCAGCACTCAGCCACCTGTTCAGAGCTGTCAGCCAAAGCCCCTTGCAACCACTGCAGTGGTCAAATGCCATGGTAAAGCACACATGAATATTATCTCAAATGAAATGCTGAGTTAATGAGGAGCACACAACATATTCCCAGTAAGAATGTGTTGCAAATACCCTGTCTCAGGCAGCAGAAGGAGGAAGCACACCCTTCCCAAAGCAGCATGTGCCTTTGTAAAGCACATTTCAGGTGCGTTCTCCTGCCTTTCCACTCTAAAACCTGGACTCAGTATACTGTCTCCATCACAGAAACAAGCCTGCTAGTTGGTTTAGGTCTCTAGCCAAAACTGAGACACCAAATTTGGGAAGTCAGAAACCTCCCAGTTGGGAATGGGGCACTTACACTACCAGTGGGGACTCTCGATCCAGCACATAGTTAAGGGAGTCCCAATGTGCTCTGGGAAAGCAGCTGAACAAAGCAGCTTCCTGGCATGGAGTGACACTGGAAAGCTGTAGGTTGACAAGCAGTTGGATCCTCTTGCATCCCTTACCTGCATGCTCCATTACCTCTCTGAAATGCCTGTACACCAATGCACACAGCATGGGGAATAAACAGGAAGAATTAGAGATCTGTGTGTGGTCACAGAACCATAATCTTATTGCAGTTACAGATCATGGAGAGCAGCAGAGGTACCTGAGGAATGAAGGAAAGTCAAAATCACTCCAGTCTTCAAAAGGGACAAGAAGGAGGACCCAGGAACTACTGGCCAGTCAGCCTCAGCTCTATCCCTGGAAAGGTGATGAACAGCCCTTCCTGGATGTCATTCCCTAAGCATGTAGAGGAAAAGAAGGTTATCAGTAGTCAACATGTATTCATCAAGGAGAAATCATGCTTGACCAATCTGATAGCCTTCTGGGATGGAATGACTGGCTGGGTAGATGAGGGGAGAGCAATGGATCTTGTCTACCTTGACTTCAGCAAGGTTTTTGACACTGTCTCCCATATCATCCTTATAGGTAAGGTCAGCAAGAGTGGGTTAGATGAGTGGACAGCAGGGGTGGTAAGTGGAACACTGGACAGTGGATTGAGAACTGGATGAATGGCAGAGGTCAGAGGACTGTGGTAAGTGGTGCAGAGTCTAGTTGGAGGCCTGTAGCTAGTGGTGTACCCTGGGAACGTGTCGCTTACAAACCTGCCACCAGCAGACAACCTCCTGGCTCTAAATTTAAACCAGCAACTCAACTTTCCTTGCTGTCTTAATCACAAATATTGTCTCACAAAGGTCTGGGGTCTTTTAATCATCTACAAAGAGCAAACTCCAATAGTCAGAAAGGAGACAGGAGTTTTAGAGGACTAAAATTGTAGGCAGGTAATTAAGTTAATACCTCCCTGAATTCCCCATCTGAAAAATAAAACCAGGAATTTATGATGAACAAAGGAGTAGGGTTGTTCAGTCTTGGAAACTCTGCATGCAGTTTTATATTCTCTCCTTCAGCTCTGCTCAGAGTAGAAAGCCCATATGGGCACCTTGATGTGTGTGATGCCAGTGTCCTTCACTGATGTCACAGCCTGGGGACTTTGTGCATTTGCCTCTCTCTGCAGTTGACACATCTTTGGGATGCTGCTTTCAGCATCACTGGCCATCTTTCCTCAACAATGTCCAGGCTGTGGCTCTGTCTGAGTGACCCCTACAAGCCCCTGTGCATGGCCCCCCATTTGTGTATGAAAATCCCGAGCTGGTGATTCAACCAGCCCCTACTGAGCAGGAAAACCATGGGACTCCAACCACCAGGGTATTGCCTACAGAGGACACACCATGGGTTTTGTCACAGGATAAAATACAGACAAGGACTAGCTCTCTCCTACATGCCTGGGATGCAGAAGATCTGGGCTTGACCTCCCTGAGACTAAGAGGGGAATCAAGTGCAGGTGCCCCTAGGAACCATCTCTTATCACATTTGCTGTGTCCCCTCAGGGCAGGTGGTGCATGCTGCAGGGCTTTGGGAGGGGGCAGGGTGGCACCTGCTCTGGGAACACATTGTTCCTGTATCCAGCAGGGACCAGCAACGGGGTTTCTCAGCTCCTCCTGCCTCCTGGTGATCGTACTGAACCCTGGCCCTCCACAGAGCAGGAGAGCAGGGAGGACAGAGGGAGAAAGAGGAGCTGAGACCATCCACACCTCCATGTGGTGATCAGGAGTGGTATTTTTTACCTAGATCTTTGTAATCCATTCCACTGCTGCTTCCATCACTGCTTGTTGGAACTCCATGACTCAAACCAGGAGCTTTGACTCAGAAGAGGACTTCTCTGCTGGCATAAATGGGAAGGAGCATCCCTAGAAATGAGAGGTGCTACACCCTCCAAAATGGGAATGCCTCATGGGAGAAATGAGCCCAACAGACACACTCTGTGTCAGAACAGATCTCCATCATTAACAATAATGAGCAGGGAGGCATTTTTTGGCACTTCTTAACTGTCTGCAGGGGCTGAAGGGCCTTTTCCTTGCCTTGTGCCCTTCACACTGCCAGTCATAATATGATCAGAAATGCCAGTCCCAAAGGGCATCACTGCTTCTCCTAAGCACCATCATGGAAATGCAAAGAGAAAATAAACTCGGGGCTTTTGATGTGCCAAGCTCAAACCTGGGCAGGCCTTTGCCACAGATCAGGAGTTTGTGTTTACAGGCCTGAGGTGAGATGTGCAAGTGGGGTAAGTTGATGACACATCACTGCAGTAAGCAGGGCCAGGCAGGCTGACACTGCTCCAGGAGGAGCTGCCCTTGATCTCCACGGCAGTGAATAGCCAGGGGACATACAGCCATACATGCATTCACGAGATTAAGGCTCTGCATCCCTCAACACTCATGC
>NW_008678774.1:18811-20403 GCF_000695815.1 Acanthisitta chloris
CCACAGCTCCACTGTGGCTGTGTGTCAGCCCTAAGGCTGCCCTGTAGACCTGACTCACCTGTCTTCCCCATCACCAGCCTTTGGGTATGGCTGGAGCAGATAGTTCCTGTGCCACAGGCTCAGCATGGTGTCACCACCACCCTGCAGGCTGTCTGTGCATGGCAGGAGAAGGCTGTGGTGTCAGGAGACTGGCATGCATAGGGATGTTCTTTCGTTATAGAACAGAGAACTAAACCTCAACAGACACAGCTATCACAGCACTTCTGCACTCACATAATCAAAGGGCCTTTGCTCATCCAGACCATTTCTCAAGTGAAGGAAAGCCCAAACTAAACAATGTCTGCAGCCTTCTATGCTAAAAGATAGGCTGGAATGAGGGCTGGTACATGAACCCACCTCCATGAACAACTCATTCTCCCTTCTCTCCACACTTTCCATCCTCTAGTTAAAGAGATTGAGCACAGAGGGTGTACGGGACTGCATGCAAAGCTTTTCTCACCAGTTCCTCCATTCACAGTTCCTAAGAATGGTCAACATTTCCACTTACTCTGGACAAGTCTGCACTATCTTGCAAAGTGATGAGGATATTTAACTCAAGGAAGATGGGGAATCCTATAGATACACTATGTCTTTGAGGTATTTCCTCAGGAATATATAACATCTGGCACATGGTGTGCCCAAGCAGAAGGGGTCCTGGGCTAATACATTAGGAGGGATATGTGAATTAGAGGACACAGAGTTGGCAAAGAAGTGTCCCAGCTGTCCAAGCAGTTGCTGATAGCTGTCAGCCCCATCAGTACATGGGGGCCACCACTTGCGGTCTTCCTTTGCCAGTGCCTGAGGGTGATTAGGTGACCCTGTAATTGATGATGGAACATTTGTCCTGTAGGATAACTGGAGGGAAAGCCTTTCCTGCAGGAAGCTAGAACTGGAATTGCAAAGACTCTCTAGCTTGGTGAGTTCAGTCCTGGACACAGATGCATCAGGAGACAGAGGCTGTGTGCTAGACCAGGTGGGAAAGCTTTCCTTGCCTCTGCCCTTCTCTATTTCCACCTTCATTTACTTTCAGGGTTTCTTCTATCTTCCACACAGAAATGACAGCTCCAAGACTGCGTATTTTCTCCTTTCCTGCAGGACTTCTATTAACTTCTGGTTTAATGCCTATGTTATTCTGCTTTCTTCTTTCTTCTTTTTCTGTTTTAGAATAACAACAGTCTTCTGCAAGGAGTTGTTGGCTTGACAGAATACCCAGCTATCCAGCCAGTGGGGACGAGGGAGATTTTCCACCTTGATGGCAAGCCCTTGGGAAAAGTAGCACTTATATGATAATCACAATGGCAAGGGAAATAGCTCCTCATTCCCCCTGCTGCGAGAGGTACACATGACACCTCCTTGGAGCAGGAGATGACACAGCCAAGTGGTACTGGTGGACCTGTATTTTGGATGATTCCTAGCACTAGTTCTAATTATGGTATTTCCTAATGTTGGACACTTTCTACTGAAATATCTACCCAGAATTCATTCGGTGAGTGCAGCTGCATGCTTGCAGAGGAGACCTAAAACATGCTTTGGTGCTGGCAAAGCTCAGCCTC
>NW_008678774.1:20424-32314 GCF_000695815.1 Acanthisitta chloris
CAATCTGATTCACTGCCTCACTGCTTTATGTATGCAGCCCCCTCAGGTCAGCACTGATCCTTCTCTCCCATGCCATGAGCTCAAAGATGGAGGCAGCACACAGATGAAGACCCAGCAAAGGCTCAGCTGTTAGACACTGTGTCTGGTGGGTCCAGACCATAAGCAGTGATCTGCAGTCGCACTGACTGGGACTTGGAGTCAGAGGTGGGCACAGGATAAGAAGGAAGGTCAGGATGTGGAGTTTGCAGCAGAGCAACAAGTAAGAGAGATGTGAAAATTAGTGATTTAACAGTGGATGACAGCAAATGGACATGAACATAATCATCCATGGTCTCTTCAGAGTGATTAGAGCCACAGCATGTCATCTCCAGAAGCCCCCACAGCTCTTTTTGAACTCAGAATGTGAGCTTCAGAAAAACCCATTGCTGAGCTCTCACTGGAGAGCAGACAGCTCCCAGCAGAGGAGGGAGACACAGTATTTGGGATTCTGGGAGGGGCTCAAGGATGCCCATCTTCCGGAGGGCAAGAAACAAACACCTCAGTGAGCATCATCACATATCAATGTGCATCAGCCTTAATGAGACTCAGCAGAGATGGGTGACTAATTCCAAAGCAGTCCTTTATTCAAGAACATGGCTTCAGGTAGATTATTCAAGAGCACACAACAGCTTCTCTGAATGCTTGTACTGCCAAGCAATTGGCTTTCCAAAGTTTCCCGTTGTGGCTGAGTGGTCAGATAATTCATGTGACACGGTTGCTGCTCCCGACTGGGTGAACTTGCAAGCACAAATGTCACCATTTGTGAGCATAATTTTTCCTCTTCATGTATGCCTCTGACATTTGCTTTCCACTTACCTTTTCTGCCAGTAACATGCAATCATAGCTGGTGGGAGAGAGCAGTGCTACGGGGACAGAAAAGGAAGGAACCAGGAGGGGCTAAATGGGGCCTTAGATGTCCAGAGCCTTGGCAGAGGCAAATGCTTCTCATCTCCCCAAGAGCTCGTCCCTGGAACCCAGCAGCTTAATTCAGAATAAATGCTTCAGAAACTCACTGCTGTCAGGAAACTTGTACACTGGCAGCAGCAAAGGAGGTAAATACCATACCTGTACAACAGCTGGCACCTGGGTAGCACTGGGCAGTTCATCCCAGGCTCACGGTTCCCAGAGGTACATGTACACATGAGGACATCTTGCAGGACCATGCCATGACTGGCTGTGTCCTGCACTGCAGAGCCAGGCACACCAGCTGAGGCACAAGCGACCACACAGGAGACAAACTGGCCTGTGGGAATGGTGGGACCAACTGCTTTTCATGTTGGGATTGAGCCTGACCAAACACTGCCCAGATCTGCTAGGCTGGTTCCTCTTCTTCAACAGGCTCATGGGGAAAAGCTATTGCTCTGGCCCATGTCCTCATAGCCCATTAGGCAAAAGGGGACCCCTCAGCCACAGGAATCAGGGAGCCACAAGCTTCTGGGCGGTTGACAAAGCATGCATTGCTTGTGACATCAGGCATGTTGAAGCCAGGGAACATCCTGAGGGCATACACCCTGGGCACAGTGGTCAGCCAGCGCTGAGAGCCCAGGCAGACAGGCAGCAGTTGCCTTGGGCTATGATGCAGCTAAATATCACCAGCCATAGCTGGATGTCCCTGCATCTAAATGCAGCCTGGAAGGCCACAGCAAGTGGTCTACAGTGAAAGCCCATGGCATGTGATAAGTGCCACTTATCTGCTTTGGTCTTTGAAGAAACACTGGAGATCACTGCTCTGAGCTTAACTCATGGAGCTCTGGAGGAGCAGGAGTGATACAGGTTCTAAACCAAGCAGAGAACCTTTTCCACAGCCTCAGCAGCAGGTGAGAAGATCTTTTCCCCTCCCATTCTAGCATACATGCAAAACCTTCCTTGAGCCTTCCTTTCCTCCACAGGTCTCCCATGTTCGCTGCCCCCAGGACCTTCTTGCAGTGACACCAGGACAGCACACCATGCAGCCCAGTTTTTTCTTGGTTTAATATCTCTGCATTGCAACAGTCTGGCCTGCAACAGGGAAGTTCTTCCAAAGGGTCATTCTCCATCCCCCTGTTTGGGAAAGGAGATTTGAATTACAGGATCTGTGGTGTGCCTCTGATGAGGAAACTATGAAGAGCCATGCCAAGCATGAGGGAAAGAAGCATTAGGAACACCAGACCCAAGGATTCTTCCATCCAGGATTAGGGCAGATTTTCACACAGGCAACCGCAGGACAGGGGTGCTGCCTGGCAGCCACTGGGCAATAGCCTTGTGCCTCTTCAGATGCATTTTAGACCTTGCCCTGCCCAGCTGTGGAGACACATCTGCTCTGCCATCTTGGCCCAGAGGCCTTTGGAGACCATTCACACACAGGTGTAAGCCAGCACCAGAGGAAGGGAGATTTACCTGCTCAGAGGGTCTGCTCTGAGCTGCCAGGCAGGTACAAAGGATATGGCATCCAGGACAGTCCTGGCATAGGAGCTCAGGTGTTTCATCCTTGAGCCTTGGCTTTTGCCCTGCATTCAAAGTGCTGCTGGATCTCTTCTTTTTCCTAGGAAAAAACCCTGCATGGTCATGTGCTACTGCATGCCTGATGTAGATTTCCTTAATTATATTACTTTTTTTAAGACAAAGATCAGAAGCTGATGCACGGGAGACTGTGATGATTTCAATGGCTGCTACCATTTCAGCAGGCAAAGACAGCACCAGTAGCTCATCCTCAGCAGCATTTCTGGAAGCTCAGGCTCCCTTTTCCTGCAAACTCTATTGTATGCATAACATAGCACCCTTCAGGGAGAGATGAGCATCCCTACTGAACTGGACTTCCCTGGCCTGGGGAAGTCGTCAGCCCCACCAGAGGCTTCAGATCTTCCCCAGTGCCCCAGAAGGAGGCCACCAGGCCACGCTGCCTTGTGGCATGGAGACAGTCTCAGTAAATCCCCTTATTTTTTATCTCTGTGGCTGAAGGAAGAAGCTCAGCCTTTGCTGATCACACTGTTTCAAGCAACCACAGCACTCATCAGTGCTTACAGCTGAGCTACTCGTGTCCAGCTTGCCAAAATGCCACCACCTTTCCCATCCTCTTCCCTGCTCCCACCTCCCTTGGGAAAAAAAAACCCACAACCAAAAAACCCCCATTCCTCCTCTCTGCAAACCAGCAGGGGTTAATGTTGTCAGCCATGACGTCAGGATCCCAATTTGTCCGGAGAGTCCCCCTCCCCAACCACAAACTCCCTCTCTCCTCCCCTCCTCTTGTGACTTTGCAATGAGCAGCAAAACTCCACAGGAGCTGCGGCAACAGCACTAGGGAGACATCCAGCCCTCCCTCAGAGAGCAGCGCTTTCTGCAGACAGGGATTTATTTATTTCCTACACATGCATATATGTATTTATTTATTTACTGGGCTGCATTTGTTTTTCCTTTTTTTTCTTTTCAACCCTTTCAGAAAAGCCCCAAACCTCCAAATGATGAGCCTGAGATTTCCCTAAAATAAAATAACTGCACAGTGAGGCTGAATTGCTTCCCCTTCCCCCTCGGAAAATAAAGAGGAAGGGGGAGCAAATAGGTAAAATCCAGAATAAAATCATATCGCTAGAAAACTCACACGTCCTCCCTCACACATACACACTCTCTCGCGCACACACACACACACACACGCTCTTTCTCCTCCTCCTCCTCTCTGAAGGTGGGTAGCAGGAGCCATGCAACATCTGCAGAACCGGATGGCAAAAGAGCAGGAGGAAAAATAATCCAAGTGGAGTGCTCAGGGGACACTGAGTTGTTTTTTCTTTTTCTTTTCTTTTTTTTTTTTAATTTTTTCTTCTTCTCCTTCTTCTGCGTACCTGTGAGATTCGATTGCACATTTTGCTGAGCCCATTTTGAGGCATTTTATTTTTCTTTCTCTTGGGATTTTCTCCATTGCCAGAGGATGTCTCTTGTTGAGAGGATGCTGAAAGGAAGAAGAAACGAATTCTTTGACTGGCACTGAAGGAGGGGGGGTATTTTTCCCCCACATTTTTTAGTTTTTTTCATTATTATTTTTCTCTAGGAAATCATTAACTGGGGGGGGGGTTGG
Organism: Acanthisitta chloris; assembly: GCF_000695815.1. Classification (NCBI taxonomy): domain Eukaryota; kingdom Metazoa; phylum Chordata; class Aves; order Passeriformes; family Acanthisittidae; genus Acanthisitta; species Acanthisitta chloris. Next base: position 24,509 of record NW_008678774.1, read on the forward strand.
TTTCTTTTTTCCCTCCCCCCCTTTTTGTGGAGGGGGATTTCGGAAGATTCATCCTTCTTTCCCCTCCCCTCCAAAGATTCTTTTTTCATCCTTCGTCTTTGTGGAAATGTGGACATTTCAGGCAGACAGATTGAGTGGAATTGTCTCTGCTTTAGCAGCTCTTTGTCTCGCCTGCTGTGCGCAAAGGTAAGGATTGCGATCCCAGGCTGCAGGGACAGGGGGGCTGGGACAGGATTTGTTTATGTTGTTTGGGATTTTCTCCATCGATCTGTATGTGGGAAAGGGAGGGGGGTCCTTTCCCCAAATTGCTTCTCCTGCTGTCTGCTATTGTTATTTCCCAGTCCATGTCATTTTAGGGGGAGGAGGGATGCTCATACATGAGATGTGGAGCAGACTCTGCAGCCGGATCCCACCTTGCAGCCCACTTGCAGCGCATGTGTGTGTGTGTCCCCCTTACTCAGCCTGGGGGAAAATGGCAAAATGAAGCGTTTTGCTGGGGAACATGGTGTCTATAGGAGCCGCCGGAGCGCCTGGCACCGAGCTGTTCGCATACGCACCCGGCGCAGGGCTGCCTTGGCCATGCCTGTGCCCGCACACACGCAGCGCACACAGCCACACTCACATCCGAGCGTGCTGTGCTGTGCCACAGCCCCAGCTCTGCGGTGCTCCGGAGGCGATGCCCACGGCTGTGCCTCCGCGCAGATTTATGGCATGCAACACCATCATCTGTGGGTTCCATCCACCCAGATCCGTCCCTGCATGTGCGCATTCATCCGTGCCCATTCGGGGGCACACGTATGTGTATCACTACACACCTCCAGAGCACGGCACACTTTACCTGCACTGTGTGAATGCTGGAACTAATACCCTGCGTGTTCAAGCCGCAGCTATTCCTGGTGTATGCCTTGAGTGCTCTGAGCAATCCAAGCAGCCAGAGGTGCAGGCACCCATCCAGCTTGGGCAAGGTGTACGGAGCACACCTGTTTGCTCCGACGCGGCAGTTATCCACTGCCTTCACACACAGGAGTAGCGCTACCTACTCCTCCTCGCCCTCCCTTCTCACACATGCAGGCAGGTGGGTTTGTACCTCCGTGCTGATGCTGTGAGTGCATGAAGTCTGCTGGGGGGGAGCTGTGGCATTTTCTTGCTCAGCCATGCACAGGGAGCAGTGCGTTCCCGACGCACACACGCAGGTCCCTGCACAGCCTTGCAGAGCTGTAGATACACAGATTTATGTTCCCATAGTTATAAACATGCACATGCGCAGATGCACACCCACCTTGCCCACACCATTCATGTGTGGTCCCACTGTGTGGGGAGACACACACAGGTATACTTAGAGGCACCAAGCAAACATGTAAAGAATAATGCCCAGAGCAAACCCCTTGCTCAGACATGTCCTCGCATGTGTGTTTATACCTGTTTGTGTCCAGGACTGATACTCACCTATAGTCTGCATGTATGTCTGTGCACAGCTTGGAGACAAAACACTCTCCCATGTGCACATGCCTTCAGCTACTCCTACACACCCCAGCCAGCAGCACAGGGAGCATGTATGTAGATGTTTGGCTGCAAGTGTACGTGTATTTGCAAAGCACATGCCCACCCACACAGAATCAGGGACACAGCACTTCAGAATTCAGTTCACAGGCTGGATGTATGTGCTCCCTAAGCGGATGCAGACCCACATTTGCCAGGAATAGCACTTACATGCAGCTGCTCGCCCACAGCTGGGCAAATGCAGGATCTGCCTGTTCAAGGGACATGGCGGTTAGAAAGGAGCACTGAGAGGCAAAAGACCTTGCCCTTGATCATGATGCCAGTTCATGCCCTCAGTAGGCCAACTTGTAGCTGATGAGGAAACAGCCCCTGTATCCCTCTTCCCACTCTACCCCTTTCTGCAGAGCCCTTGCCACATTGGTTACTGTCTCTGCCTCAATTTCCCTGCCTATATTAAGGAGGTAACATTGCTTCCCAAGGAGCACTGAGAGGCAAAAGACCTTGCCCTTGATCATGATGCCAGTTCATGCCCTCAGTAGGCCAACTTGTAGCTGATGAGGAAACAGCCCCTGTATCCCTCTTCCCACTCTACCCCTTTCTGCAGAGCCCTTGCCACATTGGTTACTGTCTCTGCCTCAATTTCCCTGCCTATATTAAGGAGGTAACATTGCTTCCCAAGTTTATGTCCTGTAGGAAGATAAACAGAAATGTCTACATCCCTTGAGAAATTCAGTGTCTATATTATGAATATGGAAGTACATGAATATGGAAATCTATGTACCTGGGAATGGCTGTCTAGAGATGAACAAGTGCTGGTGCACACAATCAATAATCCACAGTGACAATACATACATAAGCATGCTGCAAAATCTCACATGCCTGCATGGAAATCCACAGGTGCAAGTGGACCTTGCAAGCCTAGACAAAGTGCTGTGAAAATGCCCACCTGTGCACACATCTCTGGCCTTTTCACAGTGATTAAAGCAGTGCAATGAAGAACTGTACCACTTTCAGATGCATGCTCAGGAACAGAGCTCAGACACCTTCCCCTGCCAGCACAAGTGCTCAGTAGTTTGTCCATGCACCAGAGCTGGGCCTGGGAACTATGCTGTCTCACATTTGCACATCCCGGTCTGATTGAGAAGTCCCTGCACATCCAGAGCCTTGACACATGCTCAGCCTCCCCAGTGGTCCTACATGCCTCCACCCACACCTCTATGGAGACTCTGGACACCTGGGAAACCAGCCTGAGGCACCCACAAATGCCTGCTTCTGTGCTTCTGCATCAATTATGTCCACAGCCCAGTATCTCATCATAACCCAATGGAGCAAGGTCTGTACCCACAGTCACCTCTGGTCACCTCCAGTCACTGAATGGGATGTAGTCACACATGTTTGGGCATGTTTCACAGCTGTACCCTTGAACTCCAGTGCTTTTGTGTGTCTGCATGTCTGTGTGCACAGGCAGGGAGTCCACACACCCTCCACACAGCCAGGAAAGCTGTGTCCGTGTCTGGCTGTGTGCATGCACACACCGCGGACGTGTCAGTGCACACCCTGGTGTCCAGTGAGGCACGGGGCTGGCTGGCAGAGGCAGTGCTATGGTGCAGCTTTCCAGCTTGACTTGGATGGATGTGGGAGGTGGTGTTGACAGGGAGACATGCTGTTGTGGTGGGTGACTGCAAAGAGCAGCAGTTGTCACCGGCAGGGTCTCTATTCTTATGCAAAACAGGGGACGAGGGTGGCACAGAGGCTGGGTATTCAGGCAGAAAACCTATATACCCCGCAGCACTGAATAGGTTCAATATTTTTAGCTTCCCCTGCTTTCTGGTTTCCCACCTTCAGTTTTGCTTTGGATCTTGGGCTCATTTTAGAGGGAGCTACCTTCTTGTGGTAATGGCTGGATTGCTGTTAGGGAGGACAGCTGCCCGCTCTGTGTGCAAGTTAAAGGGTTGGGAAGGAAAGGATTGCTGCTCTGGCACACAGAGGGAAAGATGGACTCTCCTTCCCTGTCTCTGCCTCTTGATCTGCGTTGCTAAGAAGTCACGGTGATGCTGAGTGACAGAAAATGAATTTTTACATGCCAAAGATCAGCCCTATGTTAAGGCCATAGGAAAAAAAAGGAGAGCTGTTTTCTTTTTTACTTCAATAATATGAAGAAACACCTGGGTACACTGAGAAGCAGAGGTTGCACTGGGAGGGCACTTGTGTAGTGGGGACATTATATAGTGGGGACCTCATATAGTGGGGACCTCAGGGCATGACAAGTCCATGCTGGGCAGTGTGAGACCAGGAGCAAGAGCCTAGCATGTCAGGAGAAGGGGAGTGAGACCTGCAAGAGAGAGGCTCCAGCCACTCCACACACACTTGGGGGAACAGAAAGGGCAATTTCTACCTGTGTGTGTCTGTGCACCCCTCTACAACAGGCAGGGCACAGGGAGGGCTCCCAAGTGTGCAGGTTGGTGGGCAGAGAGAGCATGTGCATTGAGGGATGCACCTGCAGGACTGCTGCCATGCAGGCATACACCAGGAGGAAGCATGGAGGAATGGAGCTTGGCATACCAGAGTGAGCTGCAGAAGAGAAACCAAAATACTGCTGAGACCTCTAAGCCACCCCCAAGACAGCTTAGGGCCCCTGGTAGCCCCATGGGGCTCATGTGCATGTTGGGGTCTAGGAGCTGTGCCAAGGACAGAAAACATGAGTGAGAAAGAAAATGGCAAGGCTCTGCCCATGGCTGGGGTGTCCAGAGCACACAGAAGTTCCATGGGTTGTGAAAGATGCCGTGGCGATGCTGCTTGGCCAGGACCCCTGCCTACGTGTCCGGTGGCACATGGGGTGACAAAGACTCTCTTCTTTTGTCTTTCAGCCCATCCACTGGGAATATTTCTGTGGTGAAAGAGATTGTGGACAAACTGCTGAAGGGCTATGATGTCCGCCTCAGGCCTGACTTTGGAGGTATGGTGACGACCGGTCGTGGGGAGCAGAACACAGGGGCTGTCGTGTGTCTGTGCTGCTAGCCTAGCCACTCGCAGCATGCACTGACCTCGTGAAATGCTCCTGTATGACCCCTTCAATCCTCTGCTGTTTGCTAGCCTTCATGTCCTTCTTGCCTTCTCCCTCATATTTCTTTCTCACCTCCTGGTTTCCCTTCTCCTCTCACTGGCTATTCTCCTCCCACTATCACCCATTTCTGCAGACAGTTGTGTTGTCCATGGTGTGATATTTCTGGGGATATTTTGCTGGGACAGAGACAATCTGCTTTTCCTCTACTCTAAACTTTCCTCCATCACAAACAAGACATCCCTCCTCCACTTCTGTTCCAAATGCCAGATATTTTGGCTCTTTTCCCTGCAGAGGGTTGGGGTGATTGCTGGCAGGGCTGTTGGTTGGTCTGCAAGGCTGACCCCTCAGCAACAATATGGGATAAATATTCCCTGGGGAGCTGGTGGCCTGGCTGCTATTCAGTAGGAGGTGCAAGGACCTGCAATTCCTCTCTTGTGTCCTGTGAGAAAAAAAGGAGAATGGCAAGGGCTTGGTGGAGATGAAATATGGAATATGGAATAATCCTTGGGTACTGTTATACTCCTGGTTCCAGTTGAGGTCCATTTCTTGGAGAGGAGCCAGCAATGAAGAAGCACAGCTGACTGCAGAAGGAGGGGGATTTGTAGGACTTTTGGCTTGAGCCTGCCGAGCTTGGCTGTTTCAAGTCTTTTCCAGGCAATGCTATTTCCTCCTCACTAGGAGATGCATAGGGTTGGGGGATCTTCAGTCTACAGGAGGACAGGTACACATTGAGATGTCCCTCTCCAGAGGGCTGATGGAAACAGATTCATGCTTGTGCTCTCATGGGGAAGAGAGGCCAAGGCCAATTCCATGGTGATTCAGGGCAGGAGTTTTCTCCCAAAGGGCCTGGTCCATGGTTCCTTGAAGCTGTGGATGGAGGAGTATCCTCACTGATTTCATCAGGTTTTGAAGGCACACTAGTGTATTGCAGTTTCCCACGTCCCCATGACTGAACCTGTCTCTCCTTGAAACCTCTGGTTTCCCTGCACCTCACCCAAACCTGCTCCCATCCATTCACCACCCCTTTCCTCCACATACACTGTCCCCACAACCCTTGCCTCCTTGTTCTACCCCAGGACGGAACAGGGGCTTTCAGGTGGCAGCACCAAGTGTTGCTGGCCCCTGGCCTCAGAGAGGGCTGTGGGGTGAGGGAGATGCTCATCCCTCCGTAGTGCTCAGGAGCATCTGGGAGCTCACTTCAGTGCAGTGGGGAGCAGCTTTGGAAGGGCTTGCAGCGTTCTACAAGGAAACAGGGGGTCCCCCTCTTCCCTCTCTGCTTTGAGCATAGGATATGGCTGGATCTGATTTAAAGGCTCTGCCTGGGAAACATGAAATGTCCCTATTAGCTGACCGGCCCTGATCACAGAAATTGGTGCAGTCACTTTTTATGAGGGGAAGAACTGCGGAGATGACATAAAACTGGAAGAAAACCATCTTGTAAGCCACAGAGATGATTATGATACAGTCAAACAGTAGGTGATCTGGCTCCGCAGAGGCACAGAGCAGAGGGTGCAGGGGGAGCCATGGCGCTGGAGGTCCAGCAGCTCAGGTCCATTTCATATCTGTCTGCCCTTATGCCAGGTCCCCAGGGCATGGACCACCCATTCCTTCTGCCTGGGCAGGGCAGTGTGGAGCTCGGTGCGGGAGGTTCTGCTGATCCTGCCAGATCTGTGTGGTGCACAGGCTGGGCTCGGCAGGCACTGCGTCCTTCCGGACTGCAGGATGGATGGGTTTGGGCAACCGTTGCATTTTATTTGATTCCCAAAATACAAACTGCATTCCTCCTCACTCAAGCAAAGAAACAGAAATATAATGACAACCTTCTTTCCTGTAATCACCTTACTGTTGCCCTTCACCCTTTCCTGTCCTTCCCTGTGCTCAGGAGTGCAAAATCCTGGTGGGCTGTGACAGTGCCTGTGCCTTTGGTGCTCAGTGTGTAGGGATGGACAGACTATCAGTATGCCTGGCCCCCTCCCTCTGAGGACAAATATATCTGGGAAAAATTGCCCCTGCAGCAATTACAACTGGGCTGAGACATGAGTCTGGAAGCTGGAGATCATTGACATTACAAGCACAGGGGAAAGGGGTGCAAATTTCCTTGTACCGCTGCTGTCCCCAGCTCACCAGTTCTCTGAAATTTTGGTCCAAATCCACTTCTAGGAGAAAACCAGTGGGATCATGTTAGGTTGTGTCTAACCCTGTGTGGCATCTAGTTCATCCACAGCCCTGCTGCTGAAAGGATGAATTTTCCCCCCCCATCCCCCTCCCCCCAAAATATTGTGCAGCTGCACTAGTGATAGGACCCAAGGGAATGGCATGAAGCTGTGTCAAGGGAGGTTTAGGCTGGATATTAGGAAAAGGTTCTTCCCCCAGAGGGTGATTGGGCACTGGAATAGCTCCCCAGGGAAGGTGACGGCTCCAAGCCTGACAGAGCTCAAGAAGCAACAAGGCTCTCAGGCATATGGTGGGTTTCTTAGGGTTGTCTCTGCAGGACCAGGAGTCGGACTCAATTGATCCTTGTGGGTCTCTTCCAAATCAGAATATTCTATGATTCTAAGGAAAAGGCACACTTCGGGCAAAGCCCTGGAACCTGTGTGTATGCAGTCCTGCTGTCTCTCAGGGACTTGAAGGACTGGACTGAACTCCAGTCCCAGTACCCTGAGGACTGGGCTGTTCTTCAGGACACTGCCCCACAGCCCCCCTTGTGCTCCACCTGGACCATCCTGCCTGGGCCTCCTCTGCCTTCCAGCTGGGCAAAATGAGTGTAAACCATCTCTGCTGGGCAAAATGATCCCTCCACTCACTTGTCCTTTCGTCCTGGGAAAACTAGTTAGGGTGAGCTGTGAATGGTCAAGATAGCATCTCGGAGGGGAAGTAGGTCCTGCCTGGAGCCCTGTGCCCTAGAGGAATGTCATGGAGCTGTCTCAGGGCTGGCCCAGCAGTGACCAAGGGGTCTGACTGGACAGGCAGTTGCCTGCAGGGATGGAGAGTACTGGAGCAAAGCAGCTGCTGCTCAGCTGCCTGAAAGCCAGGCTGAGCTGCTCCAGAGAGCACCTCTACAAGCCAGAGCCCTCGGCCCTCTGTGACTCAAGGATGAGGGTACTAGGGGCAGGAAGGTCAGAGAAGACAGTGTTGGGCACCCTGGAGGTACAGGCACAGCAAGGTTCTTCCCAGACAGATTCCTACTTCAGAAATGCAACCCACAAAAGCAATAAACTAGGCTGCCTTCCCTTCCTCCCTTC
>NW_008678774.1:32349-40796 GCF_000695815.1 Acanthisitta chloris
AAGTGTTGTTTCTTTCTTGCCATCCTCCCCCCACATTGGTTGCTGGTAGCAATCACCCTGCATTGTCCCCACCTGCTCAGCCCTTTGGCAGGATACCACCTCCATATCTTGGGGTGCTTCGTCCATGCAACCATGGTTGCTGCTTGTAGAGCAGGAGAGAACTGGGGACCTTTGGATGTGAAGGCACTGGAAGAACCCATTCCTGTGTACAGCTTGTGTTCCTTGCCGTGGCAATGCAGATCTTGCACCTCACAACCTTTCCACGAAAGCCAGTGGTCCCACAGCACAGCAGCCCCAAGGCTGCTCACCTCGTCCCAGCACTCCCAGGATGTAGTGCTTCCATAGCTCTAAAGGCAACTCATGGCTCCCCAGTCCTCTTTTTTTGAGAGAGAAAGAGAACTCCGACTAATGCCAAAAGGAGGACAGGCCTGCTGGGGATTGCAGTTCACTTTTTAATTTTGAGATGCCTCGTTAGCTCTGGGCCGAGCTGAGTGGCTGAGAAGCGTCAGCCACTCACTCTCCTCCCTCTCCCCCACCCCCATGGAAGTCCATTAGGCCGATGAGCAGGTCGGCTCTCAGGGGTGGTGCCATGGCAATGAGTGCGATGTGCTCACCTGGAGAGCTAAGCTGAATGGGGAGACACAAAGGGGGAAAGTTGGAGCCATGTAAAGGTGTTGGAAAAATCTGGGAGCAACTCCTCCAGTAACTCCTCCTCCTGCCCCCACCAGGTCCTGGTTCAGTGGGGGCAGCCCAAGGGAGAGGTAGAGGGACTGGTGTTGAAGGCTCTGCAGGTACATCAGCCCTTGGGGCACAGGTGATAAGCCCTTCCAGCCTAGGAGCCCTGGACTGTCCCCTCTTATATCTCAGCCACAAGCCCTAGAGTAGCACACCACGCTGTGGAGATGTGGGACATTGTCAGGGTGGGACATTTAGGGACCATACAGCCCAGTTTTCACGGCCTGAGCAAGGAAATGGCCTGGGACTGAAAGGGCAGGAGGGGGTCATTGCAAGGCATGTCTAAGGGGTTTGGCCAGGGTTGTGGAGGGATCGAGGAGGGATTTGCAGGGTAGGAGCAAGATCAAGCCAGGGCTCCAAGAGGGACATCTCTGTTCTGGTTATGCAAGATCAGCAACAATGCAGAGCGAGATCATTTGGTCTTTGGTACAGGACAACATATCTCACAGAGAGATCAAATCACAGGTAGGTGCCATCCAGCTGGCCCTGGCCTGAGGGCCGGACAGTATGGGGGCAATTTATATAGCACAATAATTACATTCCGGTAAGGCAAGCAGGACACTCATGGTTTAGGACTGAATGAGCAGGGAATGCTGCAGATAACATCTGGGAAGCATTGCAGGGTCAATCGTAGGGGAGAGAGCAACCTTTCAGAGCAGCACTCTGGTTCTTGTAAGTGCTCTTAGACACTCACTTTCAGAAGCATTAGTTCCATAGGAGAGAAAAAAAAAGAAAAAAGAAAGCAAACGAAGACTATATTGCCCCAGGGTAGAGAAGGCTATGAAGGAATGGCAGGAAGATCCCATTTGAGCTCAGTGACTCAGCTGCTCTCTGTTGGTGCAACATTTCCAGCCCAAAACTTTGCAAGAGTTCCAAGCAGATGGCTTTTTATGGTTTTCCAGCATCATTTGCAGATCTTGATAGCCAAAAGCAAGGTGAGGGCTTTCTCTGCACCTTGCTGCCAGCCCTCCTAGAGTGCAGGGTTCCTAGTGTTTTTCATGGCTGGTATCCAAGTGTCTGAAAATGTCATGTGAAAAAAGAATGACCAGGAAGCCCTTGGGATTGCACAGCAAATCCTGTGTTTTCATGCCTGTGGATCCTTTCCCTGCCCAATTTTTAATTCAAACTTCCCTAAGAAGAATTAGTGCTTAAGGGGTCTTGGATTGAAATGAGCCTGTGTCCTGCTCTGCAGCATGGACCAGATCTCATCACCCTCACTCAGCCTCACCCCTTTCCCCTGACACCCAAACACCTCCTTAGCTGCAATATCTTGGCCTTCCTTCTTTCTGTCCCCTGCCCCTCCTGCTCTCAGCTCCTCCCTGCTCCATAACACATCCACCCTCTGGGGATCCAGCCTGTCCCCATGTCCTGTTTGTTCCCCAGCATGTCTTCTTCAAAGGCCACTCCAAATCAGGGGACCTTGGGATGAAATCCTCAGCTCTTCCCTGTGTAACAGCATCATTTGAAACCCAGAATTGTAAAAATAAATGATTGCTGATGCATAAAGTGTTGCAGTGAAGCATCGTCAGTAGTTCAGGGCTCCAAAACTGGCGAGGTTGGCAGGCTGAGCATGGATGCAGCAGGAGATGGGAGGGCCTGAGCCCTGGCCCACCAGCCCTGTGTGCCTGGGAAAGAAGCTGGTCTTAGTGGTCCTGTACTAGAAGGAATGGGAATTTGATTTCTTATGTAGTCAGTGCTGGTGGTATTGCACATTGTTAAGGCTTCCCAAGAATGTCCCTGTTTTCCACTGCGTATAAGGTTGTGTTTTTTTTCATGCAGCTAGATTGCTTTGGATTTTTGAAGGGGAGGGGGGAAGTTTTAGGAAAAATGATTCAGAAATTTCTGAGAACAAGCCAAGACATGTATGTGCTGGGCTTTTTAATTCTCCTAAGATGTTAGGGGATGAAACTGTACAGCAGGGCTGGCCTGTGTACATGTGTAGCAGGAGGGTATCTGTGGCCACCAGTGACCAGGCTGGCACAAGGGCTATGGCCCCAACACCTCCAGTGCCAAAGCAGCATCCCAAAGCAGTGATGCTGCTGCAGGAGGGCCAGAATGTGGGGCTGGAAGGGAGCAGCCTGGGGGTGGGGGCACACTGTTCCTGGGCTGTCTGTCCCAGGGGTCACAGGAGCTGCAAACCTGCCTTTCTAGGTTTAGTTCTCAGCTTTCCAGCTCTCTTCCCCTCCATTTCTGTGGCAAAAATGTTTAAGTCTCAGATAAACCAGATTCATTTTTCTCTTTGCTTCTGAGATGCCTTGAGACAACTCTTTTGGGGGAGGGCATTGAGACTTAGCAGGAAGGCTCTTGTCCCACCAGGACCAGCTCCTTCCCTGTCCGCAGAAGGAATTGCCCAAAGCTGGACACAGGGATAATGTGAAATGGTGCACTTCACAGAGCCTGACTCCAGTGGGAAATATCACCAATCCATCCCTATACTGTGCCTGAGCAGAAGAGCAGCTCTTGGATTTGAAAGCAGAGGTGTAATTATGGATTAGACAGGAGTTAATTGAGGAAGGAGAGACAGGAGTTGTCTGGTTAGTCTGTAAACCCCAGTGTCACCCAAGGCCAAAGACAGGGTGGATATGCCACTAGGGCTGCCTGTAGTCCACCTTTCCTTCCTGAAAAAAGAGTATTAAGAAAAAGATGTTCTTGGTCAGTAAAATTGGCTGCAGCTGTGCAGCCCTGACTTCCTCCCCCATTTATGTGACTCCTGGCTCCAGACCATGGGTCACATCCTCTCTAGGGCTAATCCAGAAGGAAGATGACAACCTCCTGCTGTTGTGTCTTACTTCATTAACTGAAGTGGCAGGAAATGAAAGGATCCGGTCCTTCTTGGGACATATGTGGATGTTAACACATTGCCACATGATGGAATTTCTATTTTTTTCACTTTGCTCTTTTTATAGGAAATACATGCTGTGAAAAGGACTTTGAGGCTGTAAAGTCAGACACACAGGACTTCATAAAAGCCAGAATTGGGGTTTCTCCATGCATCTAAATTTGGTCCCCTTGTGAGGGTGCATCAGGAGGCAAGGTCCAACAGTCACTTGTTCCTGAACACCCCTACAGAGCACACCAGAGATGCCATTTACAAATGCAGCTGACCTTTCTCATTCCCTTCATTCAAGAGGGGGACAGGCTGGGAGCATGGCTGCGGGGACCAACTGAGGTGGCCATGGCAGGTGATTAGGGCAGGTTGAGCCAGACTGGAGTGGGGCGCAGTCTGAAACATGGCCTGGGTCTGAGCAAGGAAAGATCATTTTGGAGTCATGCTTTCTTGGCTGCTCTGTATTCAGACCTGCTCACAGCACAGAATCAGTTGTTTTTATGACTGCTGTCAAGCACACCCATACAGCATGAACATGTTCACACCTCCCCTCTGAGCAGTCAAAGGTATCCCCTGCTGAGGGGTGCCCAGTCAAAACCTCTGGATATCCAGGATACTTAACAGCACTGGAGTCAGTACACTGCACATTTGAAGCACAGCTCCTATTGATTTCAGCCACAGCTGTGAGTACTCAGCCCCAGTGCCCCAAGAGAGAGACACACAGAGTTCACAGAAATCTGTGAGGTTTAGGTGGCTTGCATAGGAAGGAGCATGCAGGAACCCCTGTAACACATCCAATCCTGAAGAACAGAGCTCAGCCACACAAACATCTTTCCTTTCCTGGAGGCTTTCTCCTCACTCACTGCATGGCTATCAGGGACCCCACTGTCAGCTCTACCCTCCTGCGTCATCCTCAGAGCAAATCCATCCTCTATCAAACAAGGAAAGGGAATAAACAAGGTTATTGTGGACTGGTTAATTAAGAACTGGCTCCATAGCATCCATTCAGCAGCAGGCATCCTTTCACCTAACTTTCATCTGTTTTGTTTTTCCATGCTTTTTTTCTGAGTGCAATAATATTTTAGAGTATTAGACCAGTCTCTTCCTCCAGTGTGACAGAGCCTGTGAACTTCTTTGCTGCATTGTGACATATTTGTGCATCCATCTGTGGCCCCACAAGATCCTTGCTACCCTCCAGAGACAGGAAGCTCTCGCACAGAGCAGTGGAGAGAGTTTTGGGTGGTGTGTTGAAGACAGCAATGGAGATGAGTTCCCCTGAGTCTCAGCCCAGAGTCAAACTGGTCTTGGGTTTCTGAGCAATCTGTGTGTCTGCCCTAGAGCTGTGTCTGGTAGTACCTAGCATGGGTTTTGGCATTTGGTATCCCGTGGAGGACATGAAGATTTGCTGTCCTCCATCACACCAGTATACTTTCACTGGAACTGGAGGAGATGTTGATTCTCATGCTTGTGCCAAAGCCTGTGTAGGATAATTGCATACAGTTGCTCAAAAAACTAGTGCAGTCTCTACCTGCAGCTCCACCTGGGCCCTCACACAGCCTCTTTGCAGCGCTGCTGGAGCTAGTCCATGGCAGTGCACTGTGGCTAGCAAGGTGCTCTCTTAAAAGAAAGATGGTATCATCATTTTAACAAAGCATTTTTCCATGAATTTTGCCTCTACTCTTAGTCATAGATATTTTACAACCAAATACAATTCATCTGAGTTACTGATTAGAGAGAATTAGAGAGAATGGTTCAAATAATTCTTAATTACTTAACTGACTAAAAGCAGATTGTTGTTTATAGTCTGTCTGGAGCATGTTTGCTACCTCACCTGGACCCATCTTCCTCCTTGACTAACATCTACATAACACTCACCATTTCTGAGATTATTCCTGCCGGTAAATTTGCCTTCAAGGGACTGCCACTGAAAGCCAAATGTAAAAAGAGTGTAAAATCCATTAGTAGAAGTCCTTTTGATTACTCAAAATATATTCTCACAGCCCTAGAGCTGTTCATCAGAGCAGCTTTACATACCTGCATTGTTCATTTTCTAAGACTCCCAGTATCCCAGTTAGGCAGAGAAATATTTTTAACTCATATGACATGAAATATAAAAGCCATGGAATATGCTGTACTTTCACTGCTATGTGAAAGACAGACTGTGTGTGCATGTCACTTTTCTCACCTATGTCTGGTTCAAAGGAAAAAATGTTGGAGGTTACTACAGTGTCAGGCTGGAGGGATGTAAGATGGTTCTTTGGTGGTAGTGACAGCATTTGGTCTGCAAGATCCACATTTGCAGAGAGCCCTTGGTGGAGTTTTTTAAGTATCTCTTTATATCTTGATATTTTGTGTGAAATATCACACACTTGTTAAAGCATGACTAGAAACATGAACAAGACAAATGATGTGCTTAATGATGGCACAAAGTCCATTAAAGGAATTCATATATGTGAGAAAGAGAAGTGTTGGATGGTGGAGTCCTAAAGCACAAACAGATTGGTCAGACAAACAGGTATTCTGGAGACCCAGTGATTGATCCTGTTCCCATTAAATGGAAGGAAGCAGAGGTCTTCTCAGTCAGCCCTTCCTCCCAGGATGTTTGAGCAGAGTATGAATTTCAGGCTGGTTTGGGAAACACTGATCACACAGTTCCTATAGGCTGTTTTTCTGGGTTTGGCATTTATCCTTGGGTCTGTGTCAGAGCTAAAACCTCTTTTTCTTCTCTGATCTTTCCCCCCTCCCCTTCCTGTTTCTCCTGTTCTTTGCAGTCCTGAAGGAATAGTGCTGTTAAGTAATTGTGCACTTATAGATGTCCATGCTTGTGACAGGGGGTGAGCCTCAGCCAAACCTACCGTGTCCAGAATTTCCCTCTTCAGACCTCAGGACCTCTTAGTTCAAGTCTGGGATGGCTCCGAGTGCAGTTATAGTTGGAAAAGAGCCTCTGTAAAATTACATCTTGTTGTTCCATATTTATTCTCCCTCAGTGGTTTCCATGTCAAACTTGCTCAGTTTACCAGTCAAAACAAGATATTTCTACCTGCCAGCTCTGCCAGCTCAGCCTGGGCTCTGGAAATCAAGCTGTGCTCTCTCTGCTCTGGACATCATCACTAGCCAAAAAGGATTCTCAAATCAGTGCTGAACTGGATGTGATTTTGATTATGCACAGATGTAATTTGTTCTTGGGTGGTATTCCAGGCTCTGTGTGACAGATATCAGCAAAGCTTCTGGTGCTGTACAAATATTGACTAACAAATCTTCCCTACCACTTGGGGGATGGAAGGACATAATTGGGTCCATTTTACATCTAAGGGACACCAAGAGGGGACAGCTTGTTGGGGATGACAGTGAAAACCCATGGCAGCACAAGGAATGGCACTGGGAAGTTCTGCTTCCTGCTATTCTTGTTATTCATGAGAACAGACCTAAGCACCTGACAGTGCTCTGATCCAGTGTTTGGTCACCAAACCATAACCTTTCCTTCCACTGTGGCACCCTGTGAAATCTCACAGGTGGGCCCACTGCTGACTGCAGAGAAACACAGATTATAGCTATAGGAAAGGCCCTGAATTAATGGGCATTAATTTTGTTCACAAACAGTTCCCCTTCTGGCAGATGGAGCAGGAGGGCACTCCTCAATGTCTTTTCCAGAAAAACTGAAATTCTGTAAATTTTATCATTGGCTGAATATTTTTTTAAGTGGCAGATAATAGCTTGACTGTGTGTGGTCATGTCATAGAGTATAAAAAACGGGAAGGGTATCCTGGCCATTGCATCAGTTTTCACTCTTCTGCTTCTGCAACAAATCACACCACAGTCTGTCAGCATGAAGGGACACCAGAGCCTTCCCTGTCCCCACACAAGACTCCACTCTCTGAACCCACAGAGTCATTTCAGCAACTAAAAGTCATGGTAGGCTTTTATCTATGACATAGCCCAAATCCTGCCAAGAGCAAGGCACCAGAAGTAGTGTGCCTGACTTGGTTCCTGTGACACTTTATCATTCTGTGTTTGCATTTGAGACCAAGGCTCAGCAGAGGGCTGTGAGGACACCAAACTGCCCCTTCCTCTCCCACAGGTCTGTGCTGCAGAACCAGGGTGGGTTTTCTGACCAAAAGATCTTTCCAAACACATCTCCTCAGCTACCAGCCCTGGTGTACTTCTTGCTCTTACACACTGGCCAGAGTGAGACAATCTGCCCACATGCTTCTCTCTTTAAGAAGCTTGACACTGGAGGGACCACAGTGATGGCTCCTCCAGGTTGGGGGAAACTTGTGCCCTGGGAAAAGCCAGGCCTAGGGGCTGCACTGGGTAGTTCAACAGGTGATGCATAAAGAAGGGATCTACCCACTGCAGGTGGCAAAGCTCTGGGTGTAACATAGAAGCTGTCACACCAGGAGAAGAGGCCACCCAGGTTACAGATGGGTCATTGTCACCTGAAAAAGGAACCCTCCTCCAGGTGGGAGAAGGTATGCAGGAAAGCCCAGTCTGCTGGATTCTGAGGAAGGGTCTCAGCTTGGTAGGAAATTTTTGGAAGTGAGAGAGAGGGTAGACTATGAGCTGAATTTTTCTTCTTATCCTCCTTTCATAGCAAAAATAGAACACTCATCACAAGTTCCTCTGCATGTTTTTCTTCCCTATTGCACACTAGCTCCTTGCTAGTATTTGAAGCTACAGAAAAAAAATTTGATGAGTACTCAAGTTAATAACGTGTGATTATTATGTTGATGAATTGCTCAAGATGAATATATATGTAAAAGCTCTGCAAGATTCGCTCATCCATGCATCCTGAGTGAAAGCAATTATTTTGGTGAACAAATGGCAGTTAGTTTTATCTCCTAATAAAGAGGTTCTGGGGTAAAAGGTAGCCTGGTAACTTTCATCC
>NW_008678774.1:40842-45002 GCF_000695815.1 Acanthisitta chloris
TAATAGAAATACCAGCACAGGGATCAATCATTCAAATGTGAACTTAAAAATTTGAATCCTATTTCCTATGAAACTCTTGCAATTCTCAGTCATCACTGAATTTCATAAGATTTTCCCTGTCTTGAAACAGGAGAAAAGACAGAACAACCTGAACAAAGCACAACCAAGACCTCAGAAACTAAGGGATGAAAACTTACAATCCTATGTGTAACATTTGGAAAGGGGGAGGCTTGTTTGTGTGTGTGCTTTGCTTCTCATGATTCCTAGCTCAGGCTCATGATTTTAATGTGAATGTCATGATATTTTCAGGCCTGACTCACTCCTTTTCTTCAATACTTGCACTGTAAATTGTCCTGACTGCCACTGAGCATAAACCTTGGGTACTGTGCAAGCCCAAAATTCTGTCTCTGAGCTGAGCCAAAGAGCCATGTGCCCTTCATAGGGCAAGGAAAGGACTGAGTGTGTGGTATGGGGAGGTGATGGTGGTGGAGGAAGCATTAGCAAAAGCCATAATAACAGGTTTTATTGGGAAAAATAAGGTGGGGACTGAGAAAAACAAGCCCTACATCTCCAGAAAGGATTTGACAGAAGTACTGTGAAAGGAATGACCTTCACTCCCTTGGAGACCACAGCCAACAGCCACTGACTTTACCTGCCACTCTGTCAGTGGGATGGCAAACAATGTCCAGCACACTCAGAAAATGTGGCTGTCCACTGCTGCTCCTTGATAACCCAGCACTGATTTAAATATCTGTGCAAGTTTAGCATGTCCCTACTTGGCTGTCTTGTTTCTTTTCTTTTTTTCTCCGCATGCCAGGCATGTCCAACTGGATTCAATCCAGGAGTTAGATGCTGTAGTATCCTTTAAAGACAAGAGTCTGTAAACAGTGATGAAGAGGTGTGACTAACTCATAAAAAAACTGAAAACAGGGAAAAAAGGGAAAACACCTTCTTGTCACTTTGATAAAAATGACAAGTCCAGATATTTTGTTGTTGTTACAAATACTTCCAAGACAGAGTAATGGATTTGATATGAACAGAGAAGCTTGTGTTAACCCATTTAAATTAATTTGGTTCAGCTCATTTTCAGCTAAGGGGATTAGGTGGCTCAGGATTTGGTAATGTGTGAGAGTGTTTTCCCAGACAGGTCACATACTGTAGTACAGGCCAGGTCTGCAGTTGTTCGGGGGATGATATTTCCAGTGCACATAAGGGAGAGGCTCCTTCATGCTGTAGACATTTATTGGTCATGTGGCAGAGAAGCCAGCACTGAAAAGTTGGGTCAGGAGCTTTGTGCCCTGAGTGGGCAGGTGAGACGTGAGACAGACCAATGGGAAGCATGAGAGAAATTTCCACAGCTGCCAGCTGGTGTGCAGGAAAAGTTGCTAAATGACCTCACCGGTGTACCACCCTGGCAGCCCCACCCAAAGGGGGTGGAGGGGTCTGTGGAGGGAGGGGGCTGGGTGATGGGATTCTGTGGGATGAGATGGGATGGATGTCCCATATATAGCAGCACCACCCCTAGCATTGGGGCTTGTTTGGCTGTGGTGAGGAGGGTAATGCTGTGGTTGCTCAAGTAGTTCACTGCACTCTTACTTCTTGAGCTGCTGCAAGGAGTGTTATGGTGCTGGGGTGTCCCAGCACTAGGAATTCAGCTCTGATCTTGATTAAAAAATCTGTGTGCATTTGTAGACATTATAACACTGGAAGTTGTGCAGAAATTGAGTATTTTGCATTGTAAGGAGTGTTTTCCAGGTTGTGATGAGTTCTGGGAATTGGTCTGCTTGGAGACTGACCTGGGAAGCTGGAGATGGGGCAGGAGAGGGCAGCTGCCTGTGTGGAGGTTTGTGGTGAGCGTGCTGTGGTAGAAAGCAGGGTAACAGGCAGTGGGCTAGGAAATGAGGAGCAGCAGGATGCCAAAGGCTTCTGAGCCTGCCCCAGCTGGAGGAGCAGTGGCTCTGGGAGTGCAGACAACTGCCCAGGCTGAGTATAGGAGATGGAGCAAACATGAGCTCTGAAAGCCTGGGTAAAAGCAGAAGGACTGGACTACTCCCAAGTCCACCTCATCTTCCCAGGCAGGCAGAACTGTGCCCCATTGCTGCACTGGCAGGGCCCACGGGGAGATGCAGTTGCTTGCCAGCATCCTGACAGAGGTAGGAGGGAAGTCTTCTCAGGTGGAGAAATGTGGGGGTGGCTGATCAGCGTGGGGTTGATGCTTCACATTGCTGCTGAGGAAAAGATGCCTGGCTTATGCTAGTTGGCTGTCAGTCTACAATATACACTTGCTTAGGAAGCCCAATTGTCCTCCTGCTACTACTCTTAGTGGAGAGTAAAAACTGAAGGGATCTGGGATGCTCAGTGTCCCTGCTTTCCTGGGATTAGCTCAGCCTAACTGCAGGGAAATGCAATGTTTCATAGTGCCTGTCTCTGCAGAGAGGGATGTAAAAGCAAAACACCAAGTGTGTGCCCTGCAGACTACAAAGCTATGAAGCTGGGCTGTGTGGGTGCCCTGGGGGACATGGAGAGGGGTAGCCCTAGAAGGGGAAGGCAGGTGACCAATTCTGTCTTTGGCAGCATAGTGCACCAGGTGGTTGGAGCAATGCGTTCATCTCCTGAGGGTCAGGTCTAGATCTGCCTTTTGCTTTTCCCTGCTCCAGCAAATAATCCAAAGGCCATGGCAGCCATGTAAAGCAAATGGACTGTGGTCTGAGCTGTGTTGCCTGCATTAAGGGGTGGATGTTAGCTGGGACTTGATACTCTTAGTAAAGTTACTTTTAAAGACTTGATCACTTGGGACCCACTGGTCGTGCCAGGTTGATGATGGTCAGTTCTGGTGAAGTGATGCATTTGTGTATGGCTGTAAATGAGAGCAAATATATAGCTTGACAAACCTGGGAACTTATTTTCCTTTCACTCTGCTGTAACTTTACCAAGTGTGCATCACCCAGGCAAGACATACACTATCTTCATCACTTGAGGATGAAACAGCTTTAAAAATCCATCTCCTGAATATTGACCTAGGCCTCTTCCAAGAAGAGTTGATGTTTTGAGTAGTCAGTAATTTTTCTTAATGGTGAAAGCCGTGTGAGTGTGTGTGTGTGTGTACTGGTTCTTTGCTGAACTGGGTCCACTAGCAGTACAGATGCTGTAAGGCTTGGTGTCTACTGTCCCATTTTTAAGCCTGTACATTTGAGACCTTGTTTTTATTCAGCTTGGGTAGCTGCCTACCAACATCTTTTAAAATCAACCTTGATTTAGCTTCCTCTGTAATCCTTCAATACCTCTGGGATAACCTTTACAGTGTTTTTGCAGCCAGTTGATTGTTCTCTCTCACTTCCAAATTTCCATGGGATATTTGCAATATCCCATTCTAATACCTACTGATCCATTAAAAATACCCATGAGATAGATTAAGTAATCCATTGTGCCTCACAGATTGTGCTCCTTAACTCCCTGCTTTCCCTGGAATACTCGCAGAACGGGTGCTACATCTGCCCTGGGAAAGCATTGTTCCTCCAGAAGGATCCCTCAGCACTGGCTCAGGAGCAGGCACAGCTTGCCTGAGAAAATGTTCTCTGTCTGTTCAGATCTATAGGGACAGCTTCATGTGACAACATGCTGGAACTGTGGCTGCCGTTATCCAGGCTAACCTGTGTGTTTGCAAAGAACATCACAGGAGAGCAGTGCTGTCAGGAACAGTGGTCAGTTCTGCCTGCTCTGCAAGTGCAGTGACTCTTGGCTCCTCACTGAAGAATTAACCTCATTGCTTGCTTGCAGGAAAGCCTGTCTCTTACTGAAACCCTTGATTCATTCAGTGCTTTGATATTCCAAAAGTCTGCTCAAGGGCTGTGCTATGGTTGTACTCTTCCTTAGATGTTCCATCCAACATGTGCTGTCCTTGATAGCATCATCTTGGTGAGAGCTTGTTCCAACTTTGCTTTTTTTCTTGGGAAGTCCCTAGTATTTCTCCTTAAATGAATATTGCAAATTCAGTCATCTGACTGGATGAGGTGACATACCAGGCTGCCAGACAGGCAGAATGGCACAGGCTGGAAATTCTTATTAGCCTCCTTGCACAGGGTGATGCTGTGCCTGCTCTGGTGTGGATGGATGGAAAGCATATCAGGGTTAGGCACAATCTTGTTCTGTGCATGGGTTCA
>NW_008678774.1:45035-45658 GCF_000695815.1 Acanthisitta chloris
AGTATGGCAAAATGTAGGAAACCTGTCATGCAGAAGAAACTGTTTTCTGCCAGACCTACTTGGAGACTAGCTGCAATCTCCATGAGAATTACTGGTAGTAGATACCCCTCCTGCCCCCCTGCAGGACAATGAATCCATGAGGAAGGAGTAGGCATTGACAGCCCCCAGACACTCTGCAGGCCAGGGCCCTGACTTTCAGCTCCAAAATATGTGCTTCCTTCATGTGGAGGAGATTCCTCAGCCTTGGCAAGACCCTCGTATGCCCTGTTCCCCCACAGATGAAAAGGCAAAGTCATGAGACCATCTCTCTTTCTTGTAATGTATAACAGTGCCCAAAAGTGTAATGTCATGGTGTGCTTTGCCCATTTAAATCCAAGGGATGCCATGGAGTGACCTGCTGAGAGTAGGGGGAGAGCTTCAATCTCAGCCTCTGAATGTGTGTGATGTTTCTGGCTATTGTGCTAAGCCTGGCAAGAGAAGTGCACAGCATTGGCTGTGGGTAGAGGAAAAATCATGGAAATAAGAGTAAAAAGATGAGTGGAAAAAGGATTGGAAAGTGTTAAATGGGTATTTAAACCTAGATCTTATTGGGAAAGTCTAAGTAGGTTGTTAAGTGACCCTGC
>NW_008678774.1:45690-59951 GCF_000695815.1 Acanthisitta chloris
AGAGATGATGGATAAATGTGGTTCCCAAAACATTTCTGCTTTCATGATACATGGTCAACTCTTCTTGCTTCTCAAACAGTGTTAACACTAAACCGAGTTTTTGCTTGATGCTGTACATAAGCTAAAATAAAAGGAAAGGAACAGGAAAATCAGTGTGGGGAAACTTTGTGATTTGGCCTGTGTAGCCTCCTGGGATGGCACCTGTTAGACATTCTCCTATTTACTGCTGTAGCAGAGCCTCAGTCCTGAGATCTGTGAGCCATTATACAGACAGCAATTTGTGACCTCCTCTTACAATCCTCCTGGATGGTGAAAACCCAGGAGCATTTCCATTCTCCCTGCGCTGGGGTGTAGTCAATTTGAACATCCTGACAGCAGACTGGCCTCTGAGTTATCTCAGTTATTTGGGTGGGTTTAAAAAAACTATGGCACAGGACTAATTAGTTTATCAGCTGAAAATGATTCAAGGGTATCTGTTTTGGGAGGGACAGAGAGATATTTCTGAATATAGAGTATGGCTACCTCTAGGCAGCAGTTCCTCAGCTACTGACAAGCCTAGTGCTGAATGTGCTGCCTCCTGCACCTCTGATTACCTGGAAGCTCTTGCCTCCTAACTAACCATGTCTGTCAGCCCTTGTGTAACCAACTCATTGCTGCACGTAGCAGTGACGTGGGTCATGGTTTTAAGCTGTAAACATAAAGCCAGGGTGCCCTGGGGTTCAGTGCTGTGAACAAAGCAGAGGCAGCGGCTTGGGTAAACCATTTTCTGCAGAAAGAGCGAATAGATACTGGACAGCTGTCCCTTGTTCAGGAATGTGGGGATAACATTGAAGAGAAAAGTCCTGGGAGTGAAATTACAGACTGTGTGCTGGTCAGGCCTTTGGCAAGCCTGATAATGTCCTCACTGCTCATTCTGTTTGCTAGGGGGTCATTGAAAATGCAGGTAAGGCACTGCAGTCCCGTAGCTCCTTATATCTGCAAACCTCGCCCTCTTCAAGCCTGCCTACATTGCCCTATGTGTGCAGGAACAGTCCCACCAGACAGTGCAGGGCAACCTTGTCTGGGACTTGCTGTTTTGGGTCTCTAGTGTCATTACTGTCCTTTGGCTTATGGAGGGCTGGCTATCAGGAGTGGGATTTTGCATGGATGGAGTCTTATGCTTATGGGTATTTAGCATTGCAGGGTAAGGCACAGACCTGTTCTATATGTAGGTCTAGTAAATGAAGCCTCTGATTTTTTCTGGTTGGCTTTGTTTACTCAGCAGAAGACCTTAAAGGAGCTTTCCTGCTGCTGCAGGGATCTCAGAGACTGGTGATGCCACAGGCAGGGTGCAAGCAGGGAACTCTGAGGCTCATGCACAAAGCTGTCTTGAATAATTTTTCCTCTTGTCCAAAAGAGACAGTGCTGTACTCTCTCCTGCATGCATGATGCACTCTAATGGCAAGAGCTCAGCTGCCCCTTTACCATCTCTAACCTCGTACACAAAGAAAACAGCTCGTAGGATGGGTGCAGCAGGTTTGGAGAGGCTTCTGTGGTTTTAGGAGAATTCTGTGCAGGGGAGGTTGCTTTTACTTTTGTCTGTATTGGTGACATGTCATCTTCGCTTCAGTGGCTGGTTCTGGATACCCGGCTTTAAAATAGAGATGTAGACAAATTGGCAAGAGGCCAGAGGAGAGCAGCACTAATTGTCAGAGCTTTAGAAAACATGACCTCTGAGGAGAGGTTGAAGAAATCAGGTGCATTTAATCTAGACAAGACAGTATTGGTGGGGGAGGGAGGGGATGTCATGGTTTCTCAGTGCATAAAAGCCGTTGTTAAGGAAGGATGATTGATTTATTCTTTCACTATCATGGGGAGGGGGGATGATGAGACTAAACTACATTAAAACTGCAGAGAAGGTTTAGTTTGGATATTTAGGAAAAGCCTTCAGTGCAGTGAAATGCAGAAAGATATCGTCCAGTGGGGCTGTGAAATTTCTGACACCATGTTAGTGCCTTTGTTTCTGTAGTCTAGACTAAAGGGTAGTTTTAAGGCTAACCTCTGTCCCTTAGCAACTGCAAACCTTGGCTCTGCCAGCATTGCCAAGTTCACGTGGTCAGAAATGCAGGAGCCAGGCTCCTCAAAGCATTGGCTGTAGTTCATAAAAATGGTGTGGCTTCAGTGGATCATAAATTGAGCTCTGTTCTTCTGCCCACTGGTTTGGAGTCTTTTTGGCTGTGTCACTACTGCAGTTGGAGGTCTGATGTCAGAGAAACCCAAGCTTGCTCTAGTGTAACTTACTTAGGTAGGAGTGAAGAGAGGACAGCTTGGACCTTAGTTCAGGACAGTTGCCCAAGGAAGCATCTCCCTGTTACACTGAATTTTGTGCTATTGTCTTCAGTGTGCTCTACAGTTGAGGTACCAGGCTGAGATCTGGAGGAGATGTCCCAGTCTAGGCTGTGTTCAGCTCTGGCTGTAGTGCAGGCAGACACAAGCTTGGAAACACAACCTTTCCTCTGCAGCTGTGCCATCAGAATTACTTCTGTAGCAACATGACTCCAAGTTCTGGGGCTTTTATCCATTGTAAAATAAAATGTGAAAGTAATAACTGGTTGCTGGGAAAATATTGCAGATTAGCACAACTTGTTCTCTACCTTGACTGTTTTTATATTTGACAAGTATCACTTGCAGAAAAAGGACAGGTTTTATCATAACTCTTTTGTGTGCTTCCCTTCCAACTTCCCGAGTACATTATTCACAGGCACCAAACTCTTTTAAAGAAAAAATGCTGGTGATTTCTCCAGTAGTGGTGAGAAATGGGGACATGTGAGGGTGCCATTCTCTGGCAAAAGTGGCAGAATTTCTCACACTCCATCACTCGTGATCGTGCCTACAAATCCTTTCTATGCATAAGCTTTTTCTTTAAGGGGAGAAGGTCTAGGTCTTTGCACCCATTGGCAAGGCACAGATTACCTGTGCCTTGCCAAGGCAAGGGCCTTTAATATCAGGTTTACTTCTTTTGCCGGGTCTCAGATCCACAAATTCAAAGTTCTGCCTCTTTGGACAAATTTACAGATGACGTTATCCCATATTTTAAATACCCTACTTTTGTATCCCTCTTGCCTGAAGCTATTAACATTGGCAGAATTGATGTCCTTTGTTTATTTTGTGCACTACTTAAAGCCTGAATGTTGGATACCAGCCTGTCTGGCTTTTCCTTGGGCTACAGTAAGAGGCAAGGCATGCTTTTTCTGTTGGCTCTGCACATGCTCTTGAATCCCTGTCCTGAGCAGACTGTGAGCCAGTCTTCACAACAGGGATGGAGAAGGTGAAATGGCTTCCCTGCGGTCAAGCCAGGAGTAGGTCCAGTAGAGACAGGGCTTTGGAGTGTTTGTATGATAGTCACACTCAGAAGCCTGTGGGTGGATGGGCACACCTCCCAGGGGTTGCAGGTGAGCAGTGTAGCCTCCCACTTCCCTGATAGATGGGGTATAGAGGAGTTGGTAGTGCCAGGAGGAGAATTGCTGACTGTGCATCGGAGCTGGGTGCAGCTGAGCCCAGGATGGATGTGGCAGCACGGCTGGGCTCTCCAATCCAGCATTCTTCTTGGAGCTGAGAATCGGGAGGTCTGGAGCTTATCCCTGGCTCTGACACTGAGTCACTGCATGACCTCAGGCACTCAGATACCATGGTGATGAACACAGCACAAATGTCTAGACAGATAGAATAGGCTGGATAGACTCTGTATTTGACAAATATTTGTATATCCCCACTGTCAATGCTCCCCTGCTCTAACCACCCACCCTGCTCCTTTCAGTGGGGCTCTGACACAGCATGGGGGAAAGAATCACTTTTTGCACTGAGTGAGGAAGGGACACAGCCAGAGTGACATGGTGGGGACAGACTGGAAGCCAAGCAGGCAGTAGGGCAGCTCTTGGAAGGAACAACACTCTGTGGCAGAAAGGCTCTGGAGCGGGGAGTTGGCTTCTCCCCAGCTCTGCTGCAGCCCTGTGCATGGCCCTGACTCTCCTCCTGTAACCAATTAGTCTGCAAGATCCTCAGGGCAACGGTGACTTCCTTCTCCTGCTATGGCTTCTAACACAAGGCCCTTATTTCAGGAAAAAAAAAAAAAAGACAAACTACCAAAGTGAGACTTCGTTAAAAGCTTTGCTGTGCGTCTGTCTGCCTGTGGCACAAGGGAGGATACAGGAGAACTGTTTGTCCCTGGTGTGACTCTTGGTTATTTTCCCACCTGGTTCCCTTGTGAAAGATGAAGGTAGCAGAACAGTAAAGATGTGGCTGGGAGAGTGTCTGTGTGAGGATCTTCAGAGGCTCTACAAGGTCTCCTGAGCACCCCTGCCTACGGCACCCCTGCCAGCGAGCTGGGAGTGCTGGGAAGAGCACTGCCTCTTTAAGGAGATTTGCATAGCAGGGCCTAATTACAGTTGTTGATTCTGATGTTTTCAGTGTTGTTCATATTCCATTAAAGGATAATGCTGCTTAATTTGCAGCAGAGGGTCTCGGTGAACAGCACACCCAATCACAAGGCACCCCTAATGACACTGCTTCCCTACTTCTGGTAACACATAATTAAAAAATCACTTCATTTCCAGTTGTGTGGTTCTCCCCTCTCCCCCAATCTCCTAATTACTTTCTAAGCCATTTCATGATTATCTGTAAATATTTCAGCACTTAGATCTACTAATGAGTCCATGGAAGAGTTAATACCTTGAGTGGCACAACTGCTTGCCATTGCCTTTCTAGCCATGCATCGCAAGGGATCATTTTCCACCTTGCTTGTGTGAGCATAGGGATTTTGCCTGCTGTGGGATTGGGTTTGTGCTCTGCCTTTGGGGCTGTGAGTCTGATAAGCACCCAGAAACCCCATTTCCAGCCACAGGAGGGGTTTTCCTGGTTTTCATAGTGGATGTGAATCTGTAAATTGTTTTACATTACTTAAATCCCACTGAAAGAGGATTCCTTGTTGCCTGGTTGTGGGAGCTGCTGGTCAGAGGGACTCAATTAGAACTGGATATGAGTCTGGACCTAGCTGGGATGTCCACACATCTGGAGAATAGTCTGAAGTGGCTTCTTCCTGCCCTGACTTCATAGGTTTGTGGGATGTGGTAATACAGATGTTGCTGAACTTGGGAAAGAGAGGGCAATAGAGCTGCCTGGAACTGCCCTTGTGTGGGGTTTCTCTACCTGCTCATCATGCTTTTCACATTCAGGGGCACTGGATAAGGGAATATCTGAATTTCCCAGCAAAGTTGTGCACAGGTGTCTACCACAGCTCCGTAGCTGCAGGCAAGAGGATGTGGGGTGACACGCGCACTGAGGCCCATGGTAAAATGGGGAATCTGTTCTCTAATCCAATCTCTGCTCTGGAAAGTCACTATGCAAATGCTGCTTTTTCACTTCGTAAGTCTGTTTCCTGTGCTTGTGTGGTATCTTGGGTATTAAAATTCACTTGGGATTTTCAGACAGTACTCAGAGCTGACAGAGTGATGGAGTAGTGAGCTGGAGTATCTTTCCTGCCCATGGGTCGCATGGGCTTGGTTACTATGTTCTTTGTATGGTCAATCAGTAACACCTTATGCAAGCCCACTAGGAACCTACTGATGGTCTCTGAAGGCATTATTTGGAATAACCAGAGGTAATTGTATTACTAGGGGGTAATTAACTTCCAGGAATTAAAGAATCAAGCTTAGGCTGCACTATTCCTAGGGGTGAGTCTGGAAGTCTGGAAGTTAGAGAAATCTACTCTAATCATTTGAGCACATGCAACTTGAAATCCATGATACTCAGGCAATGTGAGGCTCCTTAAAATCATATCCATACATTTCTAGGCAATTGTTTTACTGCAGATAAGGGAGGAGGGTTTGAATATGGTCCTAACCCAGTCTATTTGTTTTTCAGGTAACCCTGTCACAGTGGGAATGAGCATCCATATCTCCAGCATTGACCAGATCTCTGAAGTCAACATGGTAAGTCTGGAAAGAAAGGGGGAAAAAAAAAGGAAAAGAAAAAAGAAAAGGCTAGATAAAGTGTTCTTCCGTTTTTCTGGTTGAGATTTGCTTCCTCCTTGGAGCTATCTTGGATCTCAGGGTTCATTTCTGAAAATCAGGGAGATCACCCCCTTGCTTCCTTCACTTTCTGCTAGGGATCTTCCCTGCAGTTGGGAAGTTGTTGGAGGAAAGATGATATTGTCTGCTACTGAAGAAATACTTTTTTCTTCTGCTTTGGACACAGAATTTTGGTCATGAGAACTCTGATTTAAGACATAATTCTTCCTCATCATAGGAGTTCAAGGCTGATTCCTCCATGTATCATGTGATGTAAAAGAATGTCAAGCATTTAACTGGGCCATAGTAAATGTTTGGGGTTTTTTTCCCCCCAGATTTCTTTCTCAGCATACTGGTTTCAGTCTGAGCCTTGCTTCTTCCACCCACTGAGTGGTCTCGGTGAAGGCTCACACAGACTCAACCCAGCCCCTGGGTGAAACAATTCCGAACTCACCGAAACACTTGTGAGACAGGACTGGCAGGTGGGACCTCTGTGGTACACACCTGCCCTTGCTGGGCGTGGATGTGTGTGGTTGGGATGTGGTTGGACATGCTGGAAGACTGTAGTTCACTTCCTAATGTGGGTTAAATTCCAGTAAGGTTAGTGACTGTCTGTACCAGCACACTGAGGTACACCTGTGAACCTGTGAGTGGAGGATCTCTGGAACCTAGTGGCCTCTTATCCAGAGTAGATTCTCATCCCTTCTACTTCTGTGCCGCCTCTCCAAGTCAGTAATGCTTACCCCTTAAAAGAGTAGATGTGGATTGTGTTTTTTGGTTGACACAAAGGGAGTAGTGGCTTTATGGTCAGCCTGCCCCTGCTAAGTTGAAAAATAGTGGCTTTTCATGTTAGCTGGTGGTAATTCTGCATTGTCTAGGAGATCTGTGCTGGAAAAGGAGGCATCTAATAGAGATCTGGTTTTGGGTGTTATTGATAAGACTGCAGCTTTTCATACCACTGAAACAAAAAAAAATTACCAGCTCAGATAGCAACTGTTTGGAGTGCAATTTATTAATTATTTTGATCATGGTTTGGGTATGCACCCAGGACTGTGCTGTCTCAGAAGCCCTTAGCACCCAGCAGAGGGCATGAATTACATTGTCATTGCCTAACCTTGCCTTTCTCCGTCCTGTCCAGAGGCTTTTGCTCCAAACTCCTCCCCTTTCCCAGAGACTGACTGGAGTGGAAGGCTGGTGGGAACCTTCTGACAGCAGCTGTCCCACTCCTTGGTTCCTGACCTAGGAGAATCCTAGGCCAGTTTAGAGCTCTTGCTGTTCAAGTCAATTAAAACCTTTGTCTCCCAGTGCTCCTGTCCTATTTATCTGTTTCTGGACTCTCCTGCCCTGCTTCCCTGGCCCACCAGCTATTCTGCTGTTGCATGGGGAGGGGAGGAGGGGAGGCAAAACAATCTGACTAGTTGTTTTTGTTTCCAAACTGCTTGAAAACCCTGAATGCATATGTTGGTATGACCCAGGGTGAAGAGCCAACCATGAACCTTCAGATTCCTGTATGAAACCACTTCTTTTGCCAACTCTCTGCTATCACCCCACTATTAACCTAATTCTCTGCATAGTGTGTTACACCTCAGACTAGTGACAGTGACACTGGACAGTGTGTATGGCCCTAGATTCAGGTACAGAGCTATGTCTCCATTGCATTGGGTAGCTGTGCTTGAGGTTAGGCTCAACCTAGAAGAGCCAGATGGCTTAACCTAGTTCCATCTATCTTGCCTGTCAGGCCAGAACTCAACTTTGACTCATCTTTTCCCCCAGTCTCAATTTGGACCTGAATATTCTTACATGGTGGACCAGCTCCTCCTCACTAGAGCCAGCATGAACAATGTGGGATCTGGACTTGTAGCTGAAGACCTCAGCTTACACAAACATAATTGGGAGCAAGTGAGGGGTTTGATTCTCAGCTTACCTGTGATGACTACCCCTGTAGACCTGAGAAGGTAGCTCAGCACTGCAGCGGCCGGTGCAGGATAAACCTCCTGCTGGAGATGTGGCCATAAACAGGAGAGAAGGTTTCCTGGCACAGACCTTCATCCACACACTGCTCTGGATTTTGCAGAATTTGAGCAGCACAATGATGGACTCAGAGTGTTTTGATGGTTGTGGCATGGCTGGAGTCAGGCTGGGCACCAGGCACTGTCCATGTCACGCTCCTATGGATTCCTCCTGGTTTTCTGTTTGACTTGAAAAAAATAATCTCCTGTCTTATCCTTCCTACATATATATAGGGCAGAGAAGAAGGTGGTGGAGGGGGTAGGGATGGGAGACAAGGTGGCTCTATGTGAGAAACTACTCAGGATCAAGATCTATAAGCACTATGGTAAGGCAGCTTCAAAAAGGGGTTAAAACTCAGAATCATGTTAAAGAACAAACATTTATGGAGCAGAAGAGTTCTCATGTGATGTAAGTTTCCAGGCTGAAGGGATTTTATGTGCATCATTCTTCTGTGTGACAGATGCCCTAGGGAAAGGGCTGTGTTTTACCCCTGCTCTGGACATGGACACTGGCAAGAAAAACAAGGCATTTTTTGGCATCATGTATGCTTGGGAAAGGGACTGTGCAATGAATAAATTAAAGGCATACAAGTGAAGCTGTGTTGTCATGGCAACCAAATAGCTTCTATTGTTCCACAAGGAGTGTTATTACTTATTGCCCCTTGTAGGATAATTAATTAATCCTCAGACATCCTTTTGGGAACAATGGCCCTGGTGCTGGGGCTGGGCAGGCTGAGGAGAGCCCCCGGCTCTCTCAGGCCTTTCTCTGGGACTCTTGGCGCCTGCTGGCTGTGTGGTGGTGAGGAACAAGTGCTGTCAGTGACCAGCCATTGCATGTTTTCAAAAGTTGTTTGCCATAGGAGTCCAACTGGATGTGGTGCTGTGGAGGGATACAGCTCCATCCACGATCTAATGAGCATTCCTTGCCTTCCCTCCCATGCAAACTTTTTTCCCAAAATGATGATGTGGTGACATTTCACTTCTGGAGGATACAGGGCTCTGTGAAAGGTAACACAGTTATATCTTTGCACTGGAGGTTCCCAGACACTCTGATACACACAGTGCTTCGCAGCTGCCTGTAGATGTTATGTGTTTGCTGGCACACAAAGTTGATGCACCTACGCCTCATTGAGGGCCATACCCAGATACTGTGCCATGGTACAGCTCAGAGGATGGAGTCATGCCAAGATGCAGGATGTTCATAGGTACAGTGCTGCCTTTGTAGCCATCTTCCAATGATGGGGACCAAAATTACAGTCCTTATTTAAATAAATGCCACCTTCTTGTTCATTGCAGCTGCTGCCTGTGTGTGGTCAGCCATATTTTCAAGCTTACTTTGTGGAGTAAATGCTTTATTACTGTATACTCAGCTTGGCTAAGCAATGCTGAGCTGCAGCCTCTGTTCTTGTCAGTGATTAGAAGGATTATTTGCTGAGCCAAGATCAGTGACATCAATTGAAATGTCTGGGAAAGGATGCCAGGGGCCAGGCCAAATAGGTATTGGGGAGGGCACATTTGACTGGCAGACCCTCCGGGAAAGTGCTGATCCATGAAGATGAAAGGCCTAGCTGGAGTCTTTTCATATCCTGTACAAATTTGCAAGTTGGGGATTTAAAGGCAGACTGAAAGGAGGAATGTCTTCATGCTGATGTTCAGTAGCTCAGATGACCTGTAAAGAACAGAAGGATGTTATCTCCTAGGAACTAACCCAGCTCATCTCCTTTCAGGTGATCTGGTAAATGCTTCAGGTAGTTGAATTGCAGTAAGCATAAAACAACATGCAGGTACTTGTAGATGCTTCTTGTTGTTTAGTGGTACTTGGGCAGTGGTATGTTCAGATCTCTTAATATGGTACCCAAGTTACTGAGGAGTCTAGCAGTGCTTCTGACCAAGGAGAATGAAGAGCACTGGCAGCATTGAGCTCACGTCACTCTGCAGCTGGAGGAGTGTGCAGATATCTGTCCTTTGTGGTACATGGCATGAATGCTGCCAAAGTCACTATCACCTTAATGGTTTGGTTCAGCCAACTTCCTCTGGTGATCCAGTTCTGATGGTATCTAGTACCAATGGCTTCAGAAGGAGCTGGAAGTCGTCTCCCACTCCTGCATGTCCTTTCAGAAGACAGCTGAGGACTGGGCTGTTCAGGGTGTGCTGTATATTGCTGCATGGTGGGAACTAGAGGCAAATCCTTCCAACTGTAGCCTTTTCTCTCTCTAGGTAATCTTTGGGGACCTATTTTTCTAGTACCAGACAGTTCAGACTCCCTTGAAGCATTAATGAACTATTTCAATAAGGAAAACTACCAGAAGTTTTGTATGCATTTGAAATAAGAGATGGTTACCCTTCATAACGCTTCAATTTTCCTGCCCTATGATCTGTGCAGTCCTAAACCTGCTCCCTCCTGTGTGTCTGCACACCATAGACAGCTCAGAGCATCCAGCCATTAGAGCCGTGATTTCTTTGTGGCTCCTATAATTTATTCATCCCAAGATGCTCTCCTACATCTGCAATAACATCATTTCAGTTTGTTATAGCACTAGCTTTAAAGTTTTATAAACCTGGTGACAAGTTGAAAAGTTACAACAGGATTGTTGTAGAGGGCTAGTGTAAGAAACAAGGCTTCCAGATAGAAATGTTTGCAGGAATATATGTGTGAAAGGAACGATGCCTGTGGGATTGACGATGCCCTTTGTGCGGGACAAACCGCAATGCGGATA
The DNA here is from genome assembly GCF_000695815.1 of Acanthisitta chloris. Taxonomy (NCBI): domain Eukaryota; kingdom Metazoa; phylum Chordata; class Aves; order Passeriformes; family Acanthisittidae; genus Acanthisitta; species Acanthisitta chloris. Next base: position 56,461 of record NW_008678774.1, read on the forward strand.
GGTTAGGGGTTGGTGCAGGATGCTTGGCAAAGCTGCCCTTGATGCTTTGCTTCATAAAATCATGGCTTGGATTGGAAGGGATCTTGGAGATCATCTAGACCCAAACCCTTAGGTTGGGACACCTTCCACTAGACGAGGTTTCTCAGAGCTCCATTGAGCCTGGCCTTGAACGCTCCCAGGGATGGGGCATCCACAGCTTCTCTGGACAATCTGTTCCAGTGCCTCATTGCCTCCTACTCTCTAACCCTGTGTGGCCTGTTTCCACACTGCTGCCTTGTTGGAGTGACTGCTCTCACCCTGACATATTGCACTGGAGCTCTTGAAGGTTATGGAAGGAAGCATCATGTCTGTTATCTCCCTACTTCTCAAAGCTTGCTTGAAAAACAAGCTGTCTTGTTTGGCAATTTTCCCTGTTCAAGAGAGATATAAAGCACATCCCAAGACAGTGTTGAGCTGTAAGAGTTTTAAATTGGCTTTTAACCCAAAACAAAGTGGATCAGGTTTTGTGTAAGGGTGTTCTTGACCAAGACGGTTCATCCTACAACTTGTTATGCTGTCTTCAGTCGGGCATCACTCTTTTCACTACATCAAATTTTCTATTAGGAATGCTTGAAATAGACTTTTGAGTGGAATCTGTCCTGATCAAGCTTTGCAGTTCTGTTTTCACTGGAATATGAATATGTGCTGTAGTTGAATCTCAGTTTCAGTATAACCCATACACAGTGATAGGTGTGCTTGACTCTGCTGTGTGCTGGGCAGAGTTGATGCAAGGAAGGAATATGGAGGGCTGAGCTCCATACATGAGGCTTTCTTTGGTACACAGCACAGCAGCCTCTCAGGCTGCATGTTCTCCAGGTCAGAGCTCTTGACATTTGGGTCCATTCAGGAAAGGGGAAGGGAAATGCAGAAAAATGTATATGCATGTGGAATCTCTGATCTGGATGCTTGATGTCCAAAGTGTTCTTGAACTGTTCTGACAGTACAACTGTGTATGCAAAACCCTGGCGTCCTTGGGGCTGATGCAGCTTTGGCAATGGCCTTTGAGGATTCTTAGCAGACTCTCTGTACACCTGCAATAATGGACAGAAACAACTCTGCTGCAATATGCCCTTGAAAAGGATTTTCCAATGGTATAGATGTCTTAAGCTTTTAAACCCAAGATTTTAAAGAAAATATTTCTACTATTATACTGTACCTTTTACTACCATCTATTATCTTCAAATACTTCAATGTTTTTCTTATTCTTAAGTGAAAATGTTCTGTTTTGTTGCTGTCTCTTTTCAATGGAGAAATGACATACAGATATTTCACAGTCAGTATATTCTATGTCCCTGGGTATCTAAATGTTTTTAAAAAGCAAAGGTTAAAGTATTTAAATCCTCCAGTCAGAGGTTTCCGGAGTTATATGCAATGAGGTGCAAGTATGACATGGTACTCCAGAGCTGTAAATGTTTTTCTGTAGCCTGAGGTAACTCCAGGCCTGTGGCACCATGGTATCTAAACTGAGTGTGTGTATACATTGTGTCTTGGTATTCAAGGCTGCTGAATATTGAGGACTACCAAAATATGGGAAAACTAGGAGGCAGTTTTGCTGCTGAGCTAAAGATGGTGTTCTGTCATGGTACTGCAGGGGCTGTAGTTCTGTTGGATGGCAGCAGGCTCCTGGGATGGGAGTGTTGTAGGTAGCAGAGGATGCTGTGGGGCCTTGGTGTCACAGAAGTGTTCAGGGGAGGTTCAGGTTGGATATTAGGAAAACAGTTTTTACTGAAAGAGTGGTTAAGCATTGAAGCATGCTCCCCAGGGAAGTGGTAGTCACCATCCTTGGAAGTGTTAAAAAATCCAGGCATATGTGGTGCTTTGCAATATGGTTTAGATGGCATGGTGGTGTTTGATCAAAGCTTGGACTTGATGGTCTTGTAGGTCTTTACCAACCTTTATGCTTCTATGATTCTAAGAGTCCTGATGTGATCAGGTCAACTGATCCCACCAGTGTGGCAAAGCAAGCATGGTAGAGATATAATACTTAGGGTGAGACATTCGTGCTGGCACAGACAGGTAGGGGTTATGTGCTTTTTGTTCACACACAAAGGGCTTCTGTGTGTTGTGATTTAAACTAAGGTACTGCAAATATGCAGCTGAGATGGAAGGTTTCTTCAGAGATGACAAATGTCTGTGCCTTCCATTGCTGATGACTGCTTCAGTACAACCAAGGTCACACAGCTCTTGTCACTGCAGGTCCTGGCGTGTGGGGCTGCAATGCTTAACTCTACCCCAGCCAAAACCAGCACAGTATACTTAGGAAATAAAACAGTGGCAGTTTTGTATGTGTGAAGCAGCAATTTCCTGAAGGGGAGAGTTACCAGGGGAGGCAAAGGGCCATCCTGCACAGTGGCTGCATGTGTTGTCCCATGCACACTGCCATCAGTCCCATGTAGTCACCTCAGGGACCTTCTCATGTCTTTGCTTCTCCAGCAACAGGAAGCAGCTTGTACACAGACACACAACCACTTGGCTAGCTGAAGGAAAGCAATAGCAACTTGATGATTTTTCCTTCTGCTAGAGGGATGTTTGGAGAAATAAAAGATTGTTGTAGCAGGGTAGAAAGTAACCTCCAAAGCACTCTAGACATAGCAGCTTTGAGATGGTCTCATTTGCGGGCAGGAGGTACAAACACCTGCTCCGTGGCTCATCTGTGGCAAGAGTAGAAGTCTACTGAGCTCCTAGAAGCATCTCTGCAATGAAACAGATGTCAGAGACCCATCTCACCTATCTCATCTATCCTTGCAGTGGTGACAACCTCTAACTGCTGAGGCTTAGGGCAATTTTCAGCAGCACTGATACAGTCTAAAAAGTCAAGTATCAGATGTGGATATCTGTTCACATCATATTATGCTTTTTTCAAACAGAATTTCCACTGGTTGTGCTGAAAGATCCCTTGGACTAAGGTAGTGCATGAGGACAAGTAAAGTGTCTGGCCTCAGGGATGCTCTGCAGTGTGGTGCTAGGGGGGACTGGAGGATCAAGTTTGAACAACAGTGGTCCCTCTCCTGCCCAAAAGATAGGGATGTTCTTCCACAAGAGGGTAGGATTCTTGCATAAAATAGTTAAGAATAAGCAAACTTGTGAAGGGGCCTGAAGTAATCCCCATTCATTGGTTCTGAAATCAGTTGCAAAGAGATTGTCCCTGCTTAAAAGCTAGAAAATAGGTCAGTGTGACTCATATGTCAATATTTACTGCATTTATGGCAGCTTGTAGAAGGGAAAAATCTTGCCTGCCTTTCATAATATTTCAGAAGTTATCCTGTTTCCATGACAAAATTCTCCCTATGCCCTTGGTCCTGGTGTTGCTTGACTGCAGCAACAGCCCAGTAAATTCACTACTTCTTAGAGTCAAGTTGCTAAGTAACAAGGCAAAGATCACCATACATTCTCTTCAAATGCTGTGGCCAGCTGGAATCTAGGATCTGCACAATGCCCTGGGAATTCCTGCT